>NC_092147.1:38220080-38465080 GCF_045791955.1 Oncorhynchus clarkii lewisi | reverse complement strand
CACAAAAATGTACATATAAAAAGCATAACTGACATGCAGACGGTAGGATAAATTGGGAACTTCCCCAAACTTGAAACTCGCGTGCCGCCTTTACTATAACATCTATTTAAAAAATAGATGTGCAACATAGGAGGTGCATTGAAAAAAAAGTGCCCCCCTATGGAAATCAAATACCCATCCAACTGATTCGTTCTGACGCCAACCCTGAATAGTAGGTGTGATCACCTTAGTACCGGTAGTATTTCTGAACAAACTAAATGTCAATTTTAATTTAATAACTGCTCAACTATTTAATTGTACATTCATGCTCAGGTCATTGTAGTAGAGATTTGGAATTTGGCAGCATCACAACCGGCTGTGGTTGGGAGTCCCGTAGGACAGCGCACAATTGGCCCAACGTCGTTAGGGTTTGGCAGGGGTAGACCGGCATTGTAAATAAGAATTTGTTCTTAACTGACTTGCTTGGTTAAATAAAATACTATGCTATGCATTGTTATTTTTTTAGTAACATGACAATAAAAAGTTATCCTTTTGTAGAGGAAAATGACTACCCTAATGACCAACGTTTCTGAATAAAACGACCAAATTGGCAAAGATTTGTATGGAATATATATTACTATTTTGTTTCACAACTGGTTGGTGTTGAAATAGAATGTAAATATAAAAAACTATTTAAAAAGAAAACATAGTTTACGGAAATGTAAAAGCAACCGAGCATATCATTTTGGGTCACTTACTTGGGTATCTGAAATAGAAGTCGTTCTCAATGTCACTGGAAATGTTTTGAAATGTTCTATACTCTGCCCAATGTGCGTCGGATTCTTGGTCATAACGGATAAAAATGCCGAATAAGATGATCATGACAATTTGCCATACGAAACACACTGCTGGAAGACTAATTCGGACGTTGGTATTTTTCGGCCGGTCACAGCATTGCCTAAAGCTTTGTCTACAACCCATTCTGGTATCGCCACAATGGTCCAGTTGCCTTGGTGCCTTGTGGATAAAGACGGGCAAATATGTTGTACAGTAGTAGCCTAGTGTGTAAGCGATAATGGCAGCAGTTCTAGGGGGCCCTCATAATCTCAGATGTGTGAGCAGGGAGGAGGGCGGATAGGGTGTTGGCGGGGGTGTGTCCGCTTGGAATCTTCTGAGTCCACATCTCCGCGCCTCTCGAGGTAAACACGAACTTGATTTTTTCTCACGTAGCTTCTTTTCAGGATATCCCAAAATACTGCAGAAAATGTATACATACTAAGATTCCTGTCACAGTCTCCTCTCCTACATAATCACGAAGAAAAAGATTAGACAGTTATGTAGAATATAATAAAATAAAATAGGGTGCACCCCTTGCCCCTGGATGACCAGGTAATATTTGTTTGCTGTCATTGAACTTACGGGGAATTTGGAGGCAATGACAGCGGGGCAGTCAGACAGTCAATTTTGTATTTACATTTGGTTGAGTTGTTAACTAACGTGAATTCAACCTGAAATAAAAAAAACACTTCACAATTTCATTGGATTTCCGTTCAAATTTACGTGAAAAAAATAAGAAATTCCCAGTTGTCCACATTGATTCATTGATTCATCACATTGAATGTTTTGGTTGAAATGAAGTGGAAACAATGTTGATCTAACCAGTTTTGGGCAAAAACAACTTCTTCCAATTGGCTCATTCATCCCTCCTCTCCCCTGTAACTATTTACAGCAGGTCATTGCTGTAAATGAGAATGTGTTCTCATTTAACTGGAGTGGCAAAATAAGGTTACGAAAGAAATATAAAAGAAAGTGGAACCTATGTGTAAAATACATTGGATTTCCAAAGATTCATCAATGTAGACTGTTGTTTTGAGGTGAAATCTCAACCACAGGATTATGTCATCATATTGATAACACAATGGAAAATCAACTAACTTTTGGCTGTCTTTTTGAGTAGGTGAATATAGGTTGTAATCACATTGAGCAATGTCTCAACCAAATATTACCTCATCATCCACATTGAAATGACGTAGTCAGACAGTCCTGAACTCCCTGAGTATAATCTTTGATTTTAAGTCTTACCAATTACATTAGACAGCTTTAACATTGTCCACTGTGTTCAACTAATTCTTAGAAACATTTCCTTGAAACAAAGAGGTATGTGTAAACTGAGAGTAAACCTCACCTCACACGTTGATGAAGTGTTGAAGGAAACTGAAATGGGAGAAACGTGATCTTCACGTGGACATACATTAGACTCTGTAATCATACGGTAGCACAGTGCTCATAGTTTAAAGAAAGATATCATTTGTTTCAAGCATAATTGAGCAAGATTCCTCTATATGTCAAAGCCTGTCAAATATTATTGTATCTTATATTGTATACATAGGCCTATAGGTGTTTGAAGTTGTTTGAGATTTAGGTTACATCAAGTAAATAGAGATTGTAATGTCACCTCCAACAAACAATCAACTGCACCCTTGACATGCAATCTAGAGTTGAAATCAGAAGTTTACATGCACTTATGTTGGAGTCATTAAAACTTGCTTTTCAACCACTCCACAAATGTTTTGTTAAAAAACTATAGTTTTGGCAAGTCGGTTAGGACATCTCATTTGTGCATGACACAAGTAATTTTTCCAACAATTGTTTACAGACGGATTATTTCACTTATAATTCACTGTATCACAATTCCAGTGGGTCAGAGGTTTACATACACTAAGTTGACTGTGCCTTTAAACAGCTTGGAAAATTCCTGAAAACATGTCATGGCTTTAGAAGCTTCTGATAGGCTAATTGACATAATTTGAGTTAATTGGAGGTGTACCCGTGACTGTATTTCAAGACCTACCTTTAAACTCAGTGCCTCTTTGCTTGACATCATGGGAAAATCAAAAGAAATCAGCCGAGAACTTAGAAAACAAATTGTAGACCTCCACACGTCTGGTTCATCCTTGGGAGCAATTTCCAAACACCTGAAGGTACCACGTTCATCTGTACAAACAATAGAGCGCAAGTATAAGCCCCATGGGACCACGCAGCCGTCATACCGCTCAGGAAGGAGACGAGTTCTGTCTCCTAGACATGAACGTACTTGATGCGAAAAGTGCAAATCAATCCCAGAACAACAGCAAAGGACCTTGTGTACCTGTTTCCTCTAGAAACTTCACAAGTATCTACAGTGCCTTGCGAAAGTATTCAGCCCCCTTGAACTTTGCGACCTTTTGCCACATTTCAGGCTTCAAACATAAAGATATAAAACTGTATTTTTTTGTGAAGAATCAACAACAAGTGGGACACAATCATGAAGTGGAGCGACATTTATTGGATATTTCAAACTTTTTTAACAAATCAAAAACTGAAAAATTGGGCGTGCAAAATTATTCAGCCCCCTTAAGTTAATACTTTGTAGCGCCACCTTTTGCTGCGATTACAGATGTAAGTCGCTTGGGGTATGTCTCTATCAGTTTTGTACATCGAGAGACTGAATTTTTTTCCCATTCCTCCTTGCAAAACAGCTCGAGCTCAGTGAGGTTGGATGGAGAGCATTTGTGAACAGCAGTTTTCAGTTCTTTCCACAGATTCTCGATTGGATTCAGGTCTGGACTTTGACTTGGCCATTCTAACACCTGGATATGTTTATTTTTGAACCATTCCATTGTAGATTTTGCTTTATGTTTTGGATCATTGTCTTGTTGGAAGACAAATCTCCGTCCCAGTCTCAGGTCTTTTGCAGACTCCATCAGGTTTTCTTCCAGAATGGTCCTGTATTTGGCTCCATCCATCTTCCCATCAATTTGAACCATCTTCCCTGTCCCTGCTGAAGAAAAGCAGGCCCAAACCATGATGCTGCCACCACCATGTTTGACAGTGGGGATGGTGTGTTCAGGGTGATGAGCTGTGTTGCTTTTACGCCAAACATAACGTTCAATTTTGGTTTCATCTGACCAGAGCACCTTCTTCCACATGTTTGGTGTGTCTTCCAGGTGGTTTGTGGCAAACTTTAAACAACACTTTTTATGGATGTCTTTAAGAAATGGCTTTCTTCTTGCCGCTCTTCCATAAAGGCCAGATTTGTGCAATATACGCCTGATTGTTGTCCTATGGACAGAGTCTCCCACCTCAGCTGTAGATCTCTGCCGTTCATCCAGAGTGATTATGGGCCTCTTGGCTGCATCTCTGATCAGTCTTCTCCTTGTATGAGCTGAAAGTTTAGAGGGACGGCCAGGTCTTGGTAGATTTGCAGTGGTCTGATACTCCTTCCATTTCAATATTATCGCTTGCACAGTGCTCCTTGGGATGTTTAAAGCTTGGGAAATCTTTTTGTATCCAAATCCGGCTTTAAACTTCTTCACAACAGTATCTCGGACCTGCCTGGTGTGTTCCTTGTTCTTCGTGATGCTCTCTGCGCTTTTAACGGACCTCTGAGACTATCACAGTGCAGGTGCATTTATACGGAGACTTGATTACACACAGGTGGATTGTATTTATCATCATTAGTCATTTAGGTCAACATTGGATCATTCAGAGATCCTCACTGAACTTCTGGAGAGAGTTTGCTGCACTGAAAGTAAAGGGGCTGAATAATTTTGCACGCCCAATTTTTCAGTTTTGGATTTGTTAAAAAAGTTTGAAATATCCAATAAATGTCGTTCCACTTCATGATTGTGTCCCACTTGTTGTTGATTCTTCACAAAAAAATACAGTTTTATATCTTTATGTTTGAAGCCTGAAATGTGGCAAAAGGTCGCAAAGTTCAAGGGGGCCGAATACTTTCGCAAGGCACTGTATATCCAAAAGGAAACGAGTCCTATATTGACATAACCTGAAAGGCCGCTCAGCAAGGAAGAAGCCACTGCTCCAAAACTGCCATAAAAAAGCCAGACTATGGTTTGCAACTGCACATGGAGAAATGTTCTCTGGTCTGATGAAACAAAAATAGAACTGTTTGGCCATAATGATCATCATTCTGTTTGGAAAAAAAAGGGGGAGGCTTGCAAGTCGAAGAACACCATCCCAACCATGAAGCATAGGGGTGGCAGCATCATGTTGTGGGGGTGCTTTGCTGCAGGAGGGTCTGGTAAACTTCACAAAATAGATGGCAAATCTATTGTGAAAATCAATCCCAGAACAACAGCAAAGGATCTTGTGAAGATGCTGGAGGTATCTATATCTACAGTAAAACGAGTTCTATATCGACAAAGCCTGAAAGGCCACTCAGCAAGGAAGGAGACACTGCTCCAAAACCGCCATAAAAAAGCAAGACTACAGTTTGCAACTGCACATGGTGACAAATATTGTACTTTTTGGATTAATGTCCTCTGGTCTGATGAAACAAAAATAGAACTGTTTGGCCATAATTACCATCATTATGTTTGTAAGAAGAACATCTAAACAGTGCATTCGGAAAGTATTCAGACCTCTTGACTTTTTCCAAATTTTGTTACGTTACAGCCTTATTCTAAAATGGATAAAATACATTGTCCCTCATCTATGTATACATAATGACAAAGCAAAAACAGGTTTTTAGACATTTATGTAAATTTATAAGAAATAAAAAGCAGAAAAACCTTATTTACTTAAGTATTCAGAACCTTTGCTATGAGACCTGAAATTGAGCTCAAGTGCATCCTGTTTCCATTGATCATCCTTGAGATGTTTCTATAACTTGATTGGAGTCCACCTGTGGTAAATTTAATTGATTGGACATGATTTGGAAAGGCAAAAACCTGTCTATATAAGGTCCCACAGTTGACAGTGCATGTCAGAGCAAAAACCAAGTTATGAGGTTGAAGGAACTGTCTGTAGAGCAGGATAGTGTCGAGACACAGATCTGGGGAAGGGTACCAAATTATTTCTGCAGCATTAAAGGTCCCCAAGAACACAGTGGCTTCCATCATTCTTAAATGCAAAAAGTTTGGAACCGCCAAGACTCTTCCTAGAGCTGGCCACCCGGCCAAACTGAGCAATCGGGGGAGAAGGGCCTTGGTCAGGGAGGTGACCAAGAACCCTATGGTCACTTTGACAGAGCTCCGGAGTTCGTCTGTGGTGTCATGATGTTGCTCTGTTGGTGAGATTTATGACCCCCCATAAATACCTTTCCCCCCTTTCTCTCTCTACTCTACATAATGGACTCTTGGAAAGCCCTTTGTTAACATAGAGAGAGTATGGTAACATCAACAGTTTTGGAATGGAACAATCTTTATGTAATCCAACCAGTTGAAAATATCCGTTGGTACTTAAAGAATATGATGACAGATCAGTTGGTGTCTAGGACATGATATCTGATGATAGGATGACATAAATTGTATCTTGGAAAGTCTACACATTGTAGTTATCAGATTCACATGGAATTGTTGTGCAATTTAAATATTTAAATATGAAACTATTTGTGAAAAGATTAAATGTAATTTTAGCTTCTATATGAGATAATTGTTTTCATAAGTAAACTATGCTCGCTCAGTGGCCATGCCCAAGTGAATAGACATTGGTTGAGAACTATGAAACGCCCTTCTCTCCCACGTGATAAAAGCCCGTTGACGAAAGTCTACCTTGTGTTCCCGATGATGTGAGGACTAATGTCCATACGTTTAAAATGGCTAATATCAACTACAACCTAACAAAATGAACTTGTGTTCCCGACGATGTGAAGACTGGTGTCCATGCATTTAAAAGGGCTAATTTCAATGTGGAGGTCACGATCGCAAGGCTGGAAGGATGAATTTCGACTATAGCACAAGCTTAGTATGGCAACTTGGTATGAACTTTGAACTCTTATTCACTAAAGAAGTGATACATCCTAGACGTCGAGTTATCAGCAGCAGTTGTAAACGTATGTGGTCGAGGAAAGGAGAGACAATTTCTTCAGAACGACAGGGTACTACAACATATCTGTTCTACCACAGAAACCTTCTTCAAAGGACAAGGGCGATCTCGGCTGGGCAAACCAGCCTTCCATCTTCGACTAATCTATCGAAGCACAGCTCAGAGTAAATATATTTCTTGCATTTTCCTTTTCCGAATGGGCGGTTATTTAGAATGCATAAGATTCTGTTTTTACGATAGCATAGCTTCTCAAGGTCCAATAATGACCCAATCCTTTTGTTCCTCAGTCTTCCCGCTCTTTCATTCAAACCCAACCCCCTTTCTATGTGTAACCAGTCGTCATATCGGTTTCGTCCGCTAGGGACGTTTCCTTTTATGACATAATTAGTAATCAATGTCTGATCCATTCTGTGTATATGTAATTCTGTGTGATTATTTAGGTATTTAGTAAATAAATAATTAAACAAAATGTTGTATTGCCGATTCAACTTGTTAGCCAGGGTTCGTGAAGATAATCAAGAATTTTACAACGTTCAGATGAGACTGAATAAGGTGCCGATTAATAATTGACTGCTATTGATATCAAATATTACCAGATCTTTAAGAGTTTATTCAGAAGACGACAGCTCTATAAACATTATTCCGTGGTGCCCCAAATCCCTAGTTAATTACATTTACATAATTAGTTTAAACAGGTCATTTTAATTACAGAGAATTGATTTGATAAAAAAGCATGTCACAAATAATTTAATCCATAGTGAAGACACGACAGTGGAGATGGGAGAACCTTCCAGAAGGACAACCATCTCTGCAGCACTCCACGAATCAGGCCTTTGTGGTAGAGTAGTCACTCATCAGTAAAAGGCACATGACAGCCCATTTGGAGTTTGCCAACAGGCACCTAAAGGACTCTCATACCATGAGAAACAAGATTCTCTGATCTGATTAAACCAAGATGGCCTGAAATCAAGCATCACGTCTGGAGGAAATCCGGCATTGTCTCTACGGTGAAGCATGGTGGTGGCAGCATCGTGCTGTGGGGATGTTTTTCAACAGCAGGACCTGAGAGACTAGTCAGGATCAAGGGAAAGCTGAACGAAGCAAAGTACAGAGAGATCGTTGATGAAAACCTGCTCCAGAGCACTCAGGACCTCAGACTGGGGCGAAGGTGGTTGGCTGTATCATGTTATGGGTATGCTTGTCATCGGCAAGGACCAGTTTTTTTTTAACCTAAAACACAAGGCCAAATCTGGAGTTGCTTATCAACATGACATTGAATTTTCCTGAGTGGCCTAGTTACAGTTTTGACTTAACCCTCCTGTTGTGTTTGTTTCATGTTAATTAATTCTGTGTTCCCAAGAATAAAAAATGACCGCCCCATTATAGCTGATTATAAATCCATAATAATACATATATTATCAGCTAATGTTGTGTTATATCTTTTTATTAACTTAAGTTCTTGTGAACATTACAGGTTTTGAACTTCTATTTGCTATTTATGGCATGTAGGCCTCATTGACCTGAGCACATACAAATCATTTTTGAGTAAAAAAAGCATGATGTATGGATTATTTTGACTTTTATTTAACTAGGTAAGTCAGTTAAGAACAAATTCTTATTTTCAATGACAGCGGGTTAACTGCCTTGTTCAGGGGCAAATTTTTTACCTTGTCAGCTCAGGGTGTCACGTTCTGACCTGTATTTCCGTTGTTTTGTATTTATTTAGTATGGTCAGGGCGTGAGTTGGGTGGGCAGTCTATGTTTGTTTTTCTATGTTTTGGGGCATTTCTATGTTTTCGGCCTAGTATGGTTCTCAATCAGAGGCAGGTGTCATTAGTTGTCTCTGATTGAGAATCATACTTAGGTAGCCTGGGTTGCACTGTTTGTTTGTGGGTGATTGTCTATGTTGATGGATTGTTTCAGCACAGTCCATATGATTAGCGTCACGGTTGTTATTTTGTTTTGTATAGTGTTCAGTGTTCGCTACTTTCTTTATTAAAGATTGACCATGGACACTTACCACGCCACGTATTGGTCCTCAGATCCATCTCGCCTCTCCTCTTCAGATGAAGAGGAGGACGGCCGTGACAGAATCACCCACCAACCAAGGACCAAGCGGCGTGGTAGAAAACAGCGACGACAGCAGCAGCAGCAGCAACAACAGCGGCCGGTATCACAGGACTCCTGGACATGGGAGGAGATACTGAACGGAGAGGGACCCTGGGCACAGGCTGGGGAATATCGCCGCCCTAAAGCAGAGCTGGAGGCAGCGAAAGCTGAGCGGCGGCGATATGAGGAGGCAGCACGGCAGTGCGACAGGTACGAGAGACAGCCCCAAACAAATTTTTGAGGGGGCACACGAGGGGTGGAGCTAAGCCAGGTAGCAGACCTGCGCTCACTCCTCGTGCTTATTATAAGCAGCGCGATACTGGGCAGGCACCGTGTTATGCGGGGAAGCGCACGGTGTCGCCAGTACGTGTCCATAGCCCGGTGCGCTATAGGACAGCCCCCCGAGAGTGTCATGCGAGTGCGGGCATCGAGCCAGGGCGTATGGTGCCTGCTCAGCGGGTCTGGTCGCCGGTACGCAGTTTTGGTCCAGGGTATCCTGCGCCGGCTCTGCGTGCTGTGTCTCCGGGGCGCTGGGAGGGTGCAGTGCGTCCTCTGCCTGCGCTCCGCTCGTGCCGGGCGAATGTGGGAATGGAGCCTAAGGGAGAGGTGCGTGTAGTAAGCACTAGATCTCCCGTGCTTACCCACAGCCCGGTTCAACCTGTGCCTGCACTCTGGAGGGTCCGGGCTAGAGTGGTTATCCAGCCTGGGGAAGTGGTGCCAAGGTTGCGCACCAAAGCTCCAGTGCTCCCCCACAGCCCGGTCCTTCAGGTGCGTCCTCCTAACCCCAAGCCTCCTGAAGGTCTCCCCAGCCTGGTGGTTCCTGTGGCACCCCCACACACCAGGCTGTCTCTCTGTCTCCTCCCTGCAGGTGTTCCCGCCTGTCCGGCGCCGCTGCCGGAGTCTCCCGCCTGTCCGGCGCCGCTGCCGGAGTCTCCCGCCTGTCCGGCGCCGCTGCCGGAGTCTCCCGCCTGTCCGGCGCCTCTGCCGGAGTCTCCCGCCTGTCCGGCGCCTCTGCCGGAGTCTCCCGCCTGTCCGGCGCCTCTGCCGGAGCCTCCCGCCTGTCCGGCGCCTCTGCCGGAGCCTCCCGCCTGTCCGGCGCCTCTGCCGGAGCCTCCCGCCTGTTCGGCGCCGCTGCCGGAGCCTCCCGCCTGTCCGGCGCCTCTGCCGGAGCCTCTCTGTCCCGAGCAGCTGCCCCTCTGTCCCGAGCAGCTGCCCCAAGCAGCCCCTCTGTCCAGTGGGGTCATTAAGTAGGGTGGCCATGGTGAGGAAGCCACGGAGGCGGACAATAAGGCGGACTAAGACAATGATGAAGTGGAGTCCGCGTCCCGCACCAGAGCCGCCACCGCAGACAGACGCCCACCCAGACCCTCCCCTATAGGTCAAGGTTTTGCGGCCGGAGTCCGCACCTTTGGGGGGGGGTACTGTCACGTTCTGACCTGTATTTCCGTTGTTTTGTATTTATTTAGTATGGTCAGGGCGTGAGTTGGGTGGGCAGTCTATGTTTGTTTTTCTATGTTTTGGGGCATTTCTATGTTTTCGGCCTAGTATGGTTCTCAATCAGAGGCAGGTGTCATTAGTTGTCTCTGATTGAGAATCATACTTAGGTAGCCTGGGTTGCACTGTTTGTGTGTGGGTGATTGTCTATGTTGATGGCTTGTTTCAGCACAGTCCATATGATTAGCGTCACGGTTGTTATTTTGTTTACTGGTTTTGTATAGTGTTCAGTGTTCGCTACTTTCTTTATTAAAGATTGACCATGGACACTTACCACGCCGCGTATTGGTCCTCAGATCCATCTCGCCTCTCCTCTTCAGATGAAGAGGAGGACGGCGTGACACAGGGATTTGAACTTGCAACCTTTCATTTACAAGTCCAACACTCTAACCACTAGTATACCTGCCGCCCCAAATACTCAGATGAAACATATTGTGCTATTTATCACAGACTACTTTGTGTCAAAGTTTAACAAGGACATTTGTTTTGAAACCATTTAACATTTTTAAATAGTGGCACAAAATAACATCTTGTGTTCCCAGTCAAAACTGACCGGTATGATTTTATTAGTAAAGAAAGGCCCATAACTACACATGAAAACCGTATTGGGGAGGTTGCCCTCCTTTCCCCCACCCGCCCTTCGCCAGAGCGAGGGGCCACAGTTCACAGACAAAGGTTTAAGGTTAGGGGGGCCTCCGGGTCCTCCGCTGTCCCTGAAGCGCCGGTAGGGCTGGGGAGACATTAAACCCCCGCCTGCGCCGGGGAGCAGATCGGTTGACTGGGTTCCCAGTGAGGATACTGGGCGATACTCATTTTGTATTATTTACCATATTCCAAAATTAATGTCTGAACACATTAAAGAACAGTAACAATAACAGTATTACTAACAATAACAAAAACCTAAAATGTTCACAATCTGTCAATCAGTGATGGTTAGGGTTACATTTTGGTTACATTTTGCGTTTTCTCATGCACATGTTGGACAATACGTGGTGGTTGCTGCATGTGCCTTGCAAATGTATGCACTGCATTTATGGCACATAATGCTCGTTTTGACATCTCTTGGTGCATACAGATTGCACCTCTTCCTTTTGTCTCTTCTGTCTCTGGTGGCCGTAGATCTTACTTCTGGCCCTTGTATATCGCTCACCAATCCAGCAGAGGATGGGGTTCGAGGAAGGCGTTGGCGCCTTTGAATGAGGGGTGCCACCATGGCTTTCCCCAACTCTTCTAGGAAGAATCTCCTCTTGAAGAATTTCCCCTGCTTCCAGCCTGGATTCACCTCCATCCACACCACAAACGCTTTGAAGGCCGACACATCTAGGATGTTGAAGAACACCACCACGGGCCAACGTGCCGTCAACCTGTTACAAGAGTATGTGCCAGCAACCTGCAAAAGTGCATCAGTAAATAAAATAATGAGTACATACAAGTGATTCTTCACGTCTTACATTGTAACGTGAAAAATTCCATCAAAGCGTTTTCATTTATCACATTTAAAACATATTGACTTATTAAAATGAATAGAATTGACACCATATTGACACCATAACCTTTTCAAGGTTGTCAACTCCCCCTTTGTTCGTGTTGTAATCCAGGACAGCGTTGGGCTTCTTGTCCTCCCTGGTACTCACAGCGGCATCCCTGTGCAGAGTTGTCATCAGGAGCACATTCTTCTTTCTTTCGGGCAGTAGGACACAAGAGAGTGTGTATCAGTGAAGGCAAATTTAGAGGAAAAACGATCCATGTCCTTGGTAGTGAGTAAGGCAGGAGGCACCTCAGGCTTGTTCCTTCTGACCGTACCCACCAAGGTAATTTTTTTTGGAGCAGCTCCTGGCCAAGAGCATACGAGGTGAATAAATTGTCACATGTTATGTTGTGCTCCTGGAGACCTACAGTCATTTCCAGGACCACCCGCATCCCCTGGTTTCTTTCAGGAACACCGTCAGCAGGTTTCCCGGTGTAAACCTGCAAGTTCAAGGCATAACTTGTCTTGGCATCACATGCTGCTCATATCTTTATTCCATATTTAGACGGTTTGCTTGGCATGTACTGTTTGAATGGGCAGTGTCCCCTAAAAGCGACCAGACGCTCATCCTGTGTGACGTCTGGACTTGGGCCAAACCTCTCTGATCGCTGCCAGCTTGTCTTTTTGACGGCGGCCTGGTGTTGTCTCACGGTTGTCAAAGTGAATCACCTGTGACAACACATGAAATGTCTGGAGTGACATAGTGGCACGAACAATTGCCCTATCAGACTCTGCATCCCATACACTGGTGGTAGATTCTTTCTGGATCTATACACACCAGCCAAAATCAATGATGCTTGGAAGTCTGTCCGGTCTACCTCCTTCCAGTTGTCTTTGTAAATGCGTCTCCCCTCCAAGTTGGTCATGTTTATCACTATAGTTTCGATTGACTCTGTCAGGAACAGTTCGAAGCCGAATTTGATATCGTCAACCCGGGATATGGCGTATCTCATTGGCCCTGGGGTCATTCTAATAACATTTTCAGTCGACAGCTGACCTCTCCTCTCAGGTGTGGATGAAGACCAGGATAAATTCCCATTCTTTGACCGGAATGTAACAACAACCTCAGCAGGGCCCTCGTCCTCATCACTGGATTGTTCCACATCGGTTGTCTCTTGGTCTGGATCATATTCTGTGTTGTCTTCAACTTCTGACACTTCCTTCTCTAATGCATCTTCACTGTCACTTTCCTGGCTTCTCTCCTCCTCACAAGTTTCATGATCAAAGATATGATCAAGAGCCTCACATACAGTATATTGTTTGGTCATTGTGCTGCCACAGAGTGAATTGTGAGCAAGGCCTCAAAAAAGCTTTACATACCAGAGCTGCGAGAAAAGTTCTATATATTATTGAAACAATGTTGCGACTGTTTGTGAGAATGCCAACAGGTGTGGTTCCCATGGGGGAAATATTCTATTGGGGAAAGGTTCCCGTGGGGGTTGCCATGGAAGCCAAGAAGGGGAGTGAGGTGTGTGTGTGCTCAAACACACATGCATGTGGGGATCTGGGAAAGGAAGTGTGTCCATCTGATGAATGGGCATGTGCCTGAACTCAATTTATACACTAATTGTAGGATCACCCTTTCATTTATAATGACCAGTCATTTTTGACCAGGTTCACCACAGGTGTACAAAAGTTAAATAAAACACCCAACATGTTGTGAAAATCATCTAATTGTATTTTGTGTGTTCAGATGCCCTTTGTGGACAAAGTCATGGAACCTTATGACAACCAGATTAAATGAATTACATTTTCAGAGAGATCAATCGGTCCAATTAGACCGGAACACAACAGGAGGGCTAAATCGGTTTGAACATCTATGACAAGACTTGAAAATGGTTGTCTAGCAATGATCAACAACCAACTTGACAGAATTTGAAGAATATATATTTTTTTTTAAATGGGCAAATCCTGGTGTGGAAAGCTCTTAGAGACTAACCCAAAAAGATTCCCAGCTGTAATCGCAGACAAAGGTAATTCTAACATGTAACGTCTCAGGGGGGTGAATACTTATATAATCAAGACAGTGTATTCATTTTGTATTTTCTCATAAACGTTTGAATTTTTCTTCCACTTTGACATTACAAGGTATTTTAATGAGGATTAAATCCATTTGAATCCTACTTAAACACAACGAAATGTGGACAAGGTAAAGGGGTGTGAATACTTTCTGAGTGCACTGTATGCTCTGTTTATCCTGTCATGCATTAAGTATAAATCTGCTTACAGGCCCCCTGAGATATTAGAAAGATGCAAGACAGGTTTTACTTAGTCAACCGTCCTGGAGGCACAGTATATTACATGGCCGCAGTCATAACCACATACACAGAAGCACTGTGGGAGGAATACTATAACTTCCCTCTGTGAACATCAGCCCATGTGACAAATTACTTTGTTTTGAGGATTGTGTGGATGTTTTTTGGGCACAGGGGAGGGTAGTGTGTTTTTTCCCTAGTTTACATTCGCTGTTTTGCAGGTTTTCCCATTTAAATATTACATCATAGCCAACTTTCCCCATCTGCTTTCATGTTCCTTGGCTATCAAAATGTTTTCGTTCTTTCTTTATACACTAGCCTACGCCGTCGGTGTTCAGGTTAAACATTTTCTGCATCAAGCCTCTGTCTGGGGTGAAAAGTAACTTTTTAAAAGTAGGCTCCAATGATTAGAACCATATGACGTCTCAGATGTAATTATTTCTCAACAGCGACAGTTTTGTTGCAAACAAGACACACTTTTTTGCCATCGGAGAAAGGTGGTGAGGTGAATGCAAGTAAGCTGATTGTTTTGAGCTAATAAAAAGTAGGGTAGGCTAACCGTTTTTCCCCAATCAACGCATAGAGAAATAAGACGTAAACTACAAAACTAATTTACTAATTTACTAGAGACATTGGTGATTTTATCTAAATGATTATGTTATTGTCATTGAAAGTATTATGTACTAAACAGATGTGTTAAAATAGCTGTTTAAAACAGTGTAGGTCTATGAATTTGGCTGCTATGATATTATGTACTGGCCAGAAAATGAATGTATTCAGTCATGTGAAATTACTAGAATTGCATTAAATAGATTTATTAAAGGCTTTTTTTCCCCGAAACCCGTAAATAGATGCATGCAGATGATAATTTTTTCAATAAAGGTGATTTTCTTTCACTCCCTGATCGTAGTACTGAGGTAGGCATACTTTGTCACTGTTACTGTGGTCATAATCATTATTTTGAGTTGATTCAATGAATGGGGACTGTATGTAATTTTTTTCAAGCAGAAAGGGAGGGTTATATGAAAATATTTTGGGTGCATTTTGTTTCATAAATAGTCCCGTTAGAATAGGGCTTAATAGGGTGTGTTTGTAGGTTGAAGCTATTGTTCTTGCTTAACAAAGCCCCATAAGCTACTTCCAAACGAGGTATTCATGAAAAATGTCCAGCCTAACCAGGCTTAGATAGTCTTTTATATGTGGACAACAAAACTGAACACAACCTGTCAACCTGTCATCTAGTTAGTGCACAAAGAGAGTGAGTGGAAGGGTACCTTTTAAATTGGCCCTCCAGTTCCTCCAAATCTGGCCCCAGGTAAGGGAGGGTCTACAGAGAACAGTGCCCCTGCACCTCAACACTGAAATCCCTGTGCATCATCCCTCTCACAGCCCCAGGCAGGGCAGTCCGGTTGTGCCAGCTTTCAGCACAACCAGCTAGGGGAGTGTACAGTATCAATACTGTACAAGGGTCGTTCCATGAAATTAGTGCCTTTTGCATTCCTTTGATATTTTAAGGGGGAAGAGGTGTGGTTGTGCCCTTTTCACAACTGTGTTGGTGTATGTGGACCATGGTAGATCCTTAGTGATGTGGATACTGAGGAACTTGAAGTTCTCGACCTGCTAAGCTACAGTTCTGTCGATGTGAAAGGGGGAGTGCTCGGCCCTCCGTTTCCTGTAGTCCACGATCAGCTCCTTTGTCTTGCTGACGTTGAGGGAGAGGTTATTGTCCTGGCACTACACTGCCAGGTCTCTGACCTCCTCCCTATAGACTGTCTCATCGTTGTCGGTGATCAGGCCTACCACCGCTGTGTCGTCAGAAACCGTAATGATGGTGTTGGAGTCATACGCGGCCATGCAGTCGTGGTTGAACAGGGAGTACAGGAGGGGACTAAGCACGCACCCCTAAGGGGCCCCTGTGTTGGAGATCAGCGTGGCGGATGTGTTGTTGCTTACCCTCACCACCTGGGGGCGGACCGTCAGGAAGTCCAGGATCCAGTTGAAGAGGGAAGTATTCAGTCCCAGGCTCCTTAGCTTAGTGATGAACTTGGAGGGTACTATGGTGTTGAAAGCTGGTCTGTAGTCTATAAACAGCATTCACACATAAGTGAATCATGTCCAGGTGGGAAATCACATCATGTCCAGGTGGGAAAGGGCAGTATGGAGTGCAATAGAGGTAGCATTTCATGGCTACAGATGTGAGTGCTATGGGGCGATAGTCATTTAGACATGTTACCTTGGTGTTTTTGGGCACAGGCGGTCTGCTTGAAACATGTACAGTAGGTATACAGACTGGGCCTAGGAGAGGTTTAAAATGTCAGTGAAGACACTTGCCAGCTGGTTGGCGCAAGCTCTGAGTATATGTGAATATCCAGACGAATGTTAACCGTACTCACATCGGCTATGGAGAGTGTGATCACACATTCATTCAGAACAGCTGGTGCTCTCATGCATGGTTCAGTGCTGCTTGCCTCAAAGCGAGCATAGAAGGCATTTAGCTCGTCTTGTAGGCTCAAGTCACTGAGCAGCTCGCGGTTGGGTTTCCCTTTGTAATATGTGATAGTTTTCAAGCCCTGCCACATCCGACGAGAGTCAGAGCCAGTGTAGTAAGATTTGGTCTTAGTCCTCTATTGACACATTGCCTGTATGATGGTTCGTCTGAGGGCGTAGCGGGATTTCTTATAAGCGTCCGGATTATTGTCCCTCTCCTTGAAAGCAGCAGCTCTAACCTTTAGCTCGATGAGGATGTTGCCTGTAATCCACGGCTTCTGCTTGGGATATGTACGGACACTGTGGGTACGACATTGTCGATGCACTTATTGATGAAGCCGATGACTGAGGTGGTATACTCCTCAATGCCATTGGATGAATCCCAAAACATATTCCAGTCTGTGCTAGCAAAATAGTCCTGTTGCGTAGCATTCCCGTCATCTGACTACTTCCGTATTGAACGAGTCACTGGTACTTCCTGCTTTAGTTTTTGCTTGTAAGCAGGAATCAGGAGGGTAGAATTATTGTTACATTGTTCAACTGAAATTGTTACTCTGGCAACATGTTTGCCGCAAATAGAAGCCTTGTTGAACTCGCCTCAGATGTATGTCCTTGAACCGATTATTTGAAATGAGCACACAGAAGAAGTTACAAGGATAACTAAACAATTGCTAATGGCAGCTTGCAGTACTCCGGTCGGCCTTCATCTAGAGTTACTCAAAGAAAGGTGGCGGCACTGAGCTAGCCTGCAACGTCACTTCCTCTGAATGTCATGTCTCATTGAGATACCACCTTAACTCACTTAATTTAACTTCAATGCGCTATTGAGTCTTCACATAGAATTGAATGGTGTCATGTGAACGATGGCGTCTGCTAAATGACTCAAATTAAGATTCTAAATATTAACCAAAAACATCACATCCAGGTTGTATCACAACCGGCTGTGTTTGGGATTCCCATAGGGCGGCGTACAATTGGCCCAGCGTCGTCCGGGTTTGGTGATTTTATCTAAATAATGATGTTATTGTCATTGAAATGATTATGTACTAACCAGATGTGTTCAAAATGGTGTACAAAATAGTAATTGGTCTATGAATTGGGCTGCTATTATATTATGTTCTGGCCCGCCGACTATTAGCTCAGAAAAACTGTGGTATAAAAAAATATATTCTGCTAATGTCTTTAGACATGTAAAATGACTGGAATTGCATAAAATATGTTTACAAAAGGCCTTTTGTCCGGGACCCACAAATACGATGAGAGATGAATGCAATGTAGTAATAAGGTAGGCCTACTTTGTCACTGTTACTGTAGTCATAGTCATTATTTTGAGTTAATTCAATGAAGGGGAAAGTTATTGTAATATTTTTCAAGTACAAGGGGATGGTGATGTGAAAATATTTTGATCGTTGGGGAGGGGGGTGCATTTTCTTTATGACATCTCAAGTTGTTTTATTTCATAGTTCTGATGTCTTCACTATTATCTACAATGTAGAAAATAGTAATAAACCCTGGAATGAGTAGGTTAGTCCAAACGTTTGACTGGTACTGAATATGGACAACAACATTTAACACACTTTTCAGCCCGTCATCTAGTAAGTGCACAAAGTGTTCAGTGAGGGGAAGGGTACCTTTTGAATTGGCCCTCCAGTTCCTCCAACCCTGGCCTCAGGTAAGGGAGGGTCTACAGAGAACAGTGCCCCTGCAGTTCCTCCAACCCTGGCCTCAAGTAAGGGAGGGGCTACAGAGAACAGTGCCCCTGCAGTTCCTCCAACCCTGGCCTCAGGTAAGGGAGGGTCTACAGAGAACAGTGCCCCTGCAGTTCCTCCAACCCTGGCCTCAGGTAAGGGAGGGTCTACAGAGAACAGTGCCCCTGCAGTTCCTCCAACCCTGGCCTCAGGTAAGGGAGGGGCTACAGAGAACAGTGCCCCTGCAGTTCCCATTCTGGAACCCCTGTGCATCATGCCTCTCACAGCTCCAGGCAGCGTAGTCTAGTTGTGCCAACTTCCAGCACAACCAGCTGAGGGAGTGAAAAGACTCACTAAATGTCACCAAATTCTGTTGCATTCCAGCTGTATTCAATACATGGGTCATTCCATAAAATGAGCCTTTTGTGTCCCTTTGATATTTTAAGTAAATTGTGCACCAATATTTTATTTTAAAAGCCTGTTATATTAAATGATGAGCCTTTTGATATAAACCACATGGAAAATTCAATAAATCTGATTTTAATATGAATAAAGTCTTGCTAAAGTGCCAAAATACAGCATTTTGACATTTCCATCCATCCCTCCGTCAACAAAGTTTCATCATCATTGTAAAGCTCTAGTTATTTTGTTGCTTTAACAAATTCATTTCTGAAGATTATTATTTATGTCATGTGATTAGTGATGAATTAACATCTGTCCCTCATTTTAAGGTCAATTCTGTTAAGTTAACTGAACTCTCATTTTAATATGGTGAAACTATATAGTATTTTTTCCCCAGAAGAAACATTGAACATCTAACAGTCAGATCGTAGAGTAAAAGCAGCTGAGCTGGTTCTG
The DNA here is from genome assembly GCF_045791955.1 of Oncorhynchus clarkii lewisi. Lineage (NCBI taxonomy): Eukaryota > Metazoa > Chordata > Actinopteri > Salmoniformes > Salmonidae > Oncorhynchus > Oncorhynchus clarkii. The sequence continues at coordinate 38,445,857 of NC_092147.1, read as the reverse complement.
CTCCTTGGCCATTTTCTGGTGTTTTGTGGTGGAAAACTGAGCGGTTCAAGCATAACACATGTAACACTGTTAGATAGATAGGCTGGACATTTTTTAATTAGTTAGTTTGCATTCAATTGCTACTCCCTGTTGCACACAACCAACTTCCATTCCCCCTGTCACACGGGGAATTTTGGCTGATTTTAGAAGAAATCGTCAACCCTGTTACTGTCAACCCTGTTACTTTATTTGGCACTTTATAGGCACTTATTATATATTTTTTTAAATGTACACTTTCAGATGGAATAACATGTATTTTGTGATGTTGAACATGTGTTCTTTATGACAGAATGTAAAAATGTAGTGAAATCACATTGTTGTTATTTTTACCAAGTTACACTTCTCAAAAGCCACCAAATTGGTGGAACGACCCACAGTCATTCACTTCATGTTTAACTTCTATCAAATTATTTGTCCAAAAATGACAGAGTAAAATTCACCACCCAAACCACTCCCACCAAACAATGTCTCACTAATAGGTGTCAACTGCAGGTCTCTATGGGTAAGACAGCATGCTGAATTACCATATTATTATGGGAGTGATCTTACGCTGCCGTTCAAGGCTGCGGCAAGTTCGCTCCATTTGTGAGGGCAGGCCCAGTTTGATCACCCATACAGACAGTAATCTGGTCATGGAGCCGTTGGTCCAGCGTGGGGACCAGTGGTAGGGCTTAGCATAGCCTCACAGCACTGCCTCCTGGCTGGCTGAGTGGGGGAGGGAGAGCCCCCCGAACAGGGGCTGTGGTGGCCTGAATTACCAGCTAGGCCCAGAGGAGGGGAAGCCAGCACTGGCTTCTGATGTGATGGGACAGCTTTCTGACCAGAGATTCCTTGAGGAAAAGCACAATACGGTCATTTTGTTGATATTTTTATCAAATCAAATGTATTTATATAGCCCTTCTTACATCAGCTGATATCTCAAAGTGCTGTACAGAAACCCAGCCGAAACCCCCAAACAGCAAGCAATGCAGGTGTAGAAGCACAGTCCAAAGTGACTTACAGTTCAGACATATATTCAATCATATGTGGATTTGATAACTAATTCTACCTGCATTCCATGTATTGACTTCCTAAGTAGCACGCAGATTTTGTATTTTTTTTATTTAACCTTTATTTAACTAGGCAGATAACAGAAATTAAAATCTGATCAGAACTCAAATCAATACACTCAGGTTTGAATCACAGTCGGCACTGACTACAGTATCTCTGGTATATACAGTACATACCTCTCCATGGCAGTGGGGGATAGGGACCCTTTTGAGCCCGCTGTTGCTGTGGGTGACCAGAGGCTGCACAAAGCTGTAGACCAGTGCAGCTCCACCATTTCCCTGGCAACCACTTGCTCCCCACCCAGCTCCTCCTTCATGTGCATCTCCTTCAGCATCTTCCTGAGAGACAGACTGACATTAGAGTACAAATAGTTTATGTTTCAATATGCTTTGTGTTGTAGTCAAGACAGACAAAGATACAGTTGAAGCCGGAAGTTTACATACACCTTAGCCAAATACACTTAAACTCAGTTTTTCACAATTCCTGACATTTAATCCTAGTAAAAATTCCCTGTTTTAGGTCAGCTTTTATTTCTTTCATCACATTCCAAGTGGGTCAGAAGTTTACATACATTCAACTAGTATTTGGTAGCATTGCCTTTAAATTGTTTAACTTGGGTCAAACATTTCGGGTAGCCTTCCACAAGCTTCCCACAATAAGTTGGGTGAATTTTGGCCCATTCCTCCTGACAGAGCTGGTGTAACTGAGTCAGGTTTGTAGGCCTCCATGCTCACACACGCGTTTTCAGTTCTGCCCACAACTTTTTTATGGGATTGAGGTCAGGGCTTTGTGATGGCCACTCCAATACCTTGGCTGTGTTGTCCTTAAGCCATTTTGCCACAACTTTGGAAGTATGCTTGGGATCATTGTCCATTTGGAAGACCGATTTGCAACCAAGCTTTAACTTCCTGACTGATGTCTTGAGATGTTGCTTCAATATATCCACATAATTTTCCGTCCTCATGATGCCATCTATTTTGTGAAGTGCACCAGTCCCTCCTGCAGCAAAGCACCCCCACAACATGATGCTTCCACCCCCGTGCTTCACGGTTGGGATGGTGTTCTTCGGCTTGCAAGCGACCCCCCTTTTCCTCAGAAGCTTCCATTACATCATTTTCTGGAATTTTCCAAGGTGTTTAAAGGCACAGTCTACTTAGTGTATGTAAACTTCTGACCCACTGGAATTGTGGTACAGTGAATTATAAGTGAAATAATCTGTCTGCAAAACAACTGTTGAAAAAATTACTTGTGTCATGCACAAAGTAGATGTCCTAACCAACTTGCCAAAACTATAGTTTGTTAACAAGAGTGGCTGAAAAAACTTGTTTTAATGACTCCAACCTAAGTGTATGTAAACTTCCGACTTCAACTGCATATAGTTAAGCAAACTTTACTATGCATGTTGTTAACCTGCACATCAACTACATGAAGACGGTAAGCAACAATTGGTTTCCGTTTCCCAATTGGTTTCCGTTTCCTGTGTAACATCAATATGAGTAACATCAATATTGCTAAATGTTCTCTTTTTTATACAACAAAGGCAGACTCCACCTAACTTTGGCTTGTAATCCATGTCTGCAATAAACCTGAATGTGAACTGAATGTTTGTTTAATGTCTCTGACTGTCCATACCATAATTTTTTTTTTAAATGTACATTCACACAAAGTCTTTCATGTGTATAGGTCTTTCGGGTGGCCCTACCAGGCCTTGTGTGGGGAGTGTTACATCTGGAGGTGCTTGACCTGAGATGTTTGGATCATTTTGTTGAGGTGCAGCGTCCACCTCTGGGTTGTGTTCTGCACCCTGCTGGGTGTCAGCTAGGGGCTCTGTATACTGGCTGTGTGCTAGGCTCCTCAACAGTGGGAAAATCCTCTACTTCTCCACTTTTCCTCAGCTGTTCCTCCTGAACACTTGTCCCTGTTCTGTCTTCACCTCGTAGGACCTTTGCTCCACAGGTCTGACTGCTGTGGCCCACTGCCACCACTGTTTCTGTCCTGTGATTGGCTGAAATGTCACCCTGTCATTTTGTTTCAGCTTTGTGAGATCCTTAGCAGAGGTATCATAGTATTTTGTCTATCTCTGCTGTATTTCTTTCAGACTTTCCTTCTGACAGTTTGTCATCACCGGTGTCAGCAGATTTTCACTCATTAATAGTAGTGTCTTTGTACGTCTTCCCATGAGCGCCATTGCAGGGCTGCTGTCTGTTCCTTGGGATGGTGTATTTCTGTGATCCAGCATGGCCAGGTATGGGTCAGCACCAGTGGAGTCTCCTCAGAGGAGGAAGGGGGGGACCGTCCTCCTCAGTGAATTTATTAAAAATGTGTAAAACGTTAAAAAAGTTATCCTATTTAGATAAAACTATACTAAATATGTTCACATTTCACCAAATAATTTATTAAAACACACTGTTTTGCAATGAAGGTCTACAGTAGCCTCAACAGCACTCTGTATGGTAGCACCATGGTTTAGCTCGAGGACAGCTAGCTTCCATCCTCATCTTGGTACATTGACTTCAATACATAACCCTGGAGGCTCTTGGTTCTCACCACCGTACATAGACTTACACAGTAATTATGACAACTTCCAGAGGACGTCCTCCAACCTATCAGAGCGCTTGCAGCATGAACTGACATGTTGTCCACCCAATCGAAGGATCAGATAATGACTCTAGTACTGAAAGCATAAGCTACAGCTAGCTAGCACTGCTGTGTATAAAATGTGGTGAGTAATTGACTCAAGGAGAGAGAGAAAGACAACAGTTGAACAGTTTTCAACAAATTAATTTCTTCAAAAATGAGGCAAGCAAATGCAGCTGGCTAGTTTAGCCTATTCAAACATCTGGCTCAAACAGAGGGATGCTATGTTAGCTATCTGGCTATGACTATCCAACACAACACTGGAACTCTTCCAAGTCTAGGTAAGCTTTTGGTTTTATTACTTTATTGCCACCTGGGGCATCTGTAGGCCTAGGCATCTGTCTGATGGCTATCATTTTTCCTGGGTCCACTTTCAACCCATTGGATGTTAGCAGGTGGCCAATGTAGGGCACTTCCTTCAGCCTGAGCTGCAGCATCTCCAGATTCATCTTGATATTGAGCTTCCTGCATCTGTCCAGGAGCATTCTCAGGTTATTGTCATGGTCCAGAGTCGCTGCTTCATGGTTGTCTCCTTCTCCCACAATCAGGATGTCATCTGCAATAATTTCGACTCCTGGAAGACCTTCCATATCCTGGTTCAACATCCTCTGAAAGATCTCTGGGGGCTGGACTGATTCCCATTGGCATTCGCAGCCACCTGTAACATCCCATGGGAGTAGAGAACATGGTGAGACTCCTTATCTAGTTCCACATGCCAAAATCAGTTTTTTACATCAAAAACAGAGAACACGCATGCTCTGTTCAGGTTTGGCAGCACCCCTTCAATAGTGGATAGTGGGTAATTGCTCGTCTTAAGCGCCTTGTTGAGAGGTTTTGGATCAATACACAATCATAGTTTTCCAGATGGTTTCTGCACTATGATCAGGCTGCTAATCCAATCTGTGCTTTTTCAACAAATTTTATCGTCCTTCTTTTCTCTAGATCCCCAAGCTCCTCTTTGAGTGGTTTATATACTGGCATGCTTTTCTTTGGCAGCTGGACAGGGTCCACTTGCTCATCCACTTCCAGCCTCAGTTTGCCGGGTCAGCATCCGTCTCCCTGGAAGTTATCAGCGTACTCCTGTTTTATTTGCTCTTTAGTCCAGGATCCTGTTATTTTCACGATGGCCAGGATGTTGTGATGCTGCACAGTAATCAACTCTATTGCCTGGATAGCATTACTGCCTAGAATGGGCCTGTGCACATTCTTGTTGACTACGATGAACTCAACTCTGTTGGTTTTCTTATTGCGTGGATTGATCACTTTAAGTATGCACTTCCCCAGTGGTGTCAGTGTACTCTTGTTATACATCACCATTGGGCTCTATGTGACTGTCTTTTGTGAGGTTTTCCAGCGATAACATTGGCTCTCTGAGTGGCGAAGCAGTCTAAGGCACTGCATCTCAGACTGCAGTCCCTGGTTTGAATCTAGGCTGTATCACATCCAGCCGTGATTGTGAGTCCCATAGGGCGGCGCACAATTGGCCCAGTGTTGTCCGAGTTTGGCCGGGGTAGGCCGTCATTGTAAATAATAATTTGTTCTTTAACTGACTTGCCTAGTTAAATAAAGGTTCAACTAGCGCTAGTTGACCAGCGCTAGTTGACCAGCAAGGTTGCAAAGAGAACTGCATTGGGGTCTGTGATTTTCTCCTGTTGATGCAGGAGAATTTTGGCCCTAATGTGATGCAGAGAACATCCTCACCACTCTCTGAGTCTGCAGCTCTTCCAATCTGTATGCATTTCTCTAAACTGAGATCAGTCTCTCTGAGTAAGAGCTCTCTTAATGGCTCACATGTGCCACACACAATCCTGTCCCTGATATGAGAGTCTATGATTACTCAGAAGTTGCAGGTTTCCACTAGAGTCCTCAATTTAGTGAGATATTTGTCTAAGCTCTCATCTTGGCAGTGACTGCGTATGAAAAAATTATATCTCTCAATTGTTTAATTTTTCTTGTGATCACAAAATGCATCCAGTGCTGCATTTACTTCATCAACAAAGAGATTGTATTTTGTACTGCCCTCACAGAGGGTCTACAAATCTCTACCTTTTCCCCCAATGAGATAATACAGTAGCTTAACTTTGTAGTGATCAGGTTTTTCTTCCATTGTAAGAGCCATGTACAAATGTAATTCCTCTTTCCATCTTTTCCAGGTAAGTGCTAAATTACAATCATCAAAGGCAATTTTTCCCAGAGGTTTCAGTGCGTTTTCCATGGCCATTTATTTGTAGAATGGAACGTTAGCTTCTCACAAATCTACTTGTGTCCAATAGCCAGTTAGCTTTTAGCACAGAGTCACTCACAATAGCCAGGCAGCGTTGACGTTTGGTGCGATGACTAGCTTGTAAATGCGGCACTTTTCCAAACTGCCATCTGGGATGTATTGTTCATTTACATACATGAGATCCAGTTTATTTTGAGTACCGCTGCTACCATGTTTCAATATGCCTCGTGTTGTAGTCACGACAGACAAAGATATATAGTTAAGGAAACTTTACTATGTATGTTGTTAACCAATATGTGAAGACGGTAGGTAACAATTTCCATGTGTAACATCAACATGAGTACAATCAATATTGCTACGGCCTAGGTGTCTTTCTACTTCTCAAAGAAGTTGGCCACAGCAAAAAGATATGGAACTAATCAGGCTAAAGAATAAAACTTAACACAAAAAAGAAAGGGAGGGTGCATCAGGAGAGAGTCATCATGTGTTTATTTTCTTTACTGTCTTTGTTCACTCCAAGAATACCAGTACAACGCCTACAGGGAAAGGCGACCGGAAACATGACTGAATACAAACAGTAGCTATTCCCTCCGAAATTGTTAGGTTAGATTACTCGCTGGTTATTACTGCGATGTCGGAACTAGAAGCACAAGCATTTCGCTACACTCGCATTAACATCTGCTAACCATGTGTATGTGACAAATAAAATGTGATTTGATTTGAAGGCAATCAAACAAACTAAGCGTTAGAATAGAGACAGAGTAGAGTTGCAATTCAACAGCTCAGACACTAGAGGTATGTGGCAGGCTCTACAGTCAATCACGAACTACAAAAAGAAAACCAGCCCCGTATTCAATCCATCCCTATCCCAGTCTGCTGTTCCCACATGCTTCAAGAGGGACACCATTGTTCCTGTTCCCAAGAAAGCTAAGGTAACTGAGCTAAATGACTATCGCCTCGTAGCACTCACTTCTGTCATCATGAAGTGCTTTGAGAGACTAGTCAAGGATCATATCACCTCCACCCTACCTGACACCCTAGACCCACTCCAATTTGCTTACTGCCCCAATAGGTCCACAGACGATGCAGTCACAATCACACTGCACATTGCCCTAACCCATCGGGACAAGAGGAATACCTATGATAGAATGCTGTTCATCGACTACAGCTCAGCATTTAACACCATAATACCCTCCAAACTCGTCTTTAACCTGTCTCTCTTTAACACTTACCCTACAACTAGTCTCCTCTTCTTGTTTGCTGTGTGTGTGTACCCTTCTTTTTGTTGTGGCAATAAAGTGTGAATTGTATCCATGTCTCCTACTGGTCATTATCAGTCCTCTTACTGGGATTCTGGGACAGTTGCACCTATAATCGAAACCTGCACCTATATTGGAGGCCACGACATGGTGGCACTCTTTTTCAGACGGGGAGGATGTGGTCATTAAGACCCTGATCACGGCCCACCCGACCCTGAGGCAGAAATACAGCACAGGCTTCCCCAGCCAGCTAGGGCACAGCTCCAGAGATCCTGGACTTTGACATCCTGCTGGATGCCAAGCTCAAACCCTGGCTCCTGGAGGTGGGTGGTGTTATGCATGGATCTGGTAACCTAGCCAGGACCTTATCAAAACTCCTGACCTTAGGCTATACGGTATGACGTGATTAATCTGTTATACAGTGCCTTGCGAAAGTATTCGGCCCCCTTGAACTTTGCGACCTTTTGCCACATTTCAGGCTTCAAACATAAAGATATAAAACTGTGAAGAATCAACAACAAGTGGGACACAATCATGAAGTGGAACGACATTTATTGGATATTTCAAACTTTTTTAACAAATCAAAAACTGAAAAAATGGACGTGCAAAATTATTCAGCCCCTTTACTTTCAGTGCAGCAAACTCTCTCCAGAAGTTCAGTGAGGATCTCTGAATGATCCAATGTTGACCTAAATGACTAATGATGATAAATACAATCCACCTGTGTGTAATCAAGTCTCCGTATAAATGCACCTGCACTGTGATAGTCTCAGAGGTCCGTTAAAAGCACAGAGAGCATCATGAAGAACAAGGAACACACCAGGCAGGTCCGAGATACTGTTGTGAAGAAGGTTAAAGCCGGATTTGGATACAAAAAGATTTCCCAAGCTTTAAACATCCCAAAGAGCACTGTGCAAGCGATAATATTGAAATGGAAGGAGTATCAGACCACTGCAAATCTACCAAGACCTGGCCGTCCCTCTAAACTTTCAGCTCATACAAGGAGAAGACTGATCAGAGATGCAGCCAAGAGGCCCATGATCACTCTGGATGAACTGCAGAGATCTACAGCTGAGGTGGGAGACTCTGTCCATAGGACAACAATCCTATGTCGTATATTCGTATAGTCGTATATTGCACAAATCTGGCCTTTATGGAAGAGTGGCAAGAAGAAAGCCATTTCTTAAAGATATCCATAAAAAGTGTTGTTTAAAGTTTGCCACAAGCCACCTGGGAGACACACCAAACATGTGGAAGAAGGTACTCTGGTCAGATGAAACCAAAATTGAACTTTTTGGCAACAATGCAAAACGTTATGTTTGGCGTAAAAGCAACACAGCTCATCACCCTGAACACACCATCCCCACTGTCAAACATGGTGGTGGCAGCATCATGGTTTGGGCCTGCCTTTCTTCATCAGGGACAGGGAAGATGGTTAAAATTGATGGGAAGATGGATGGAGCCAAATACAGGACCATTCTGGAAGAAAACCTGATGGAGTCTGCAAAAGACCTGAGACTGGGACGGAGATTTGTCTTCCAACAAGACAATGATCCAAAACATAAAGCAAAATCTACAATGGAATGGTTCAAAAATAAACATATCCAGGTGTTAGAATGGCCAAGTCAAAGTCCAGACCTGAATCCAATCGAGAATCTGTGGAAAGAACTGAAAACTGCTGTTCACAAATGCTCTCCATCCAACCTCACTGAGCTCGAGCTGTTTTGCAAGGAGGAATGGGAAAAAATGTCAGTCTCTCGATGTGCAAAACTGATAGAGACATACCCCAAGCGACTTACAGTTGTAATCGCAGCAAAAGGTGACGCTCCAAAGTATTAACTTAAGGGGGCTGAATAATTTTGCACGCCCAATTTTTCAGTTTTTGATTTGTTAAAAAAGTTTGAAATATCTAATAAATGTCGTTCCACTTCATGATTGTGTCCCACTTGTTGTTGATTCTTCACAAAAAAATACAGTTTTATATCTTTATGTTTGAAGCCTGAAATGTGGCAAAAGGTCGCAAAGTTCAAGGGGGCCGAATACTTTCGCAAGGCACTGTATTTAGGTTTAATATGGCCTTTGATGGGACCAGAGTTTTTCTAATCAGGTCACATGGTTTTTTCATACCGCCCCAATAGATCCAAAGACGATGCAATCGCCATCTCACTGCACACTGCCCTATCCCAAGTGGACAAGAGGAATACCTATGTAAGAATGCTGTTCATTGACTATAGCCCAGCATTCAACACCATAGTACCCTCCAAGCTCATCATTAAGCTCGGGGCCCTGGGTCTGAACCCTACCCTGTGCCACTGGGTCCTGGACTTTCTGACTGGATGGTGAGTGTAGGAAACAACATCTCCACCCCGCTGATCCTCAACACTGGGGCCCCACAAGGGTGTGTTCGCAGCCCTCTCCTGTACTCCCTATTCACCCATGACTGTGTGGCCATGCACACCTCCAACTCAATCATCAAGTTTGCAGACAACACAACAGTAGTAGGCCTGATTACCAACAATGACGAGACAGCCTACAGGGAGGAGGTGGGGGCACTGGGAGAGTGGTGCCAGGAAAATAACCTTTCACTCAAGCAGATCGGAGACAGGTTAAAGAAGGTTTGAGCCTTGAGACAATTGAGACATTGATTGTGTGTGCGTGCCATTTTGAGGGTGAATAGGCGAGACAAAAGATTTAAGTGCCTTTGAACAGGGTATGCTAGTAGGTGTCAGGTACACCGGTTTGAGTGTGTCAAGAACTGCAATGCTGCTGTGTTTTTCATGCTCAACAATTTCCGTGTGTGTCAAGAATGGTCCACCAACCAACTTGACACAACTGTGGGAAGAATTGGAGTTAACATGGGTCAGCATCCCTCTGGAACGCTTTCGACACCTTGTAGAGTCCATGCCCCGAAATAATTGAGGCTGTTATGAGGGCAAAAGAGGGTGCAACTCAATAGTAGGAAGGTGTTCCTAATGTTTTGTACACTCAATGTATATTCCTATTTCCTACACATCAACTATCTTCACTGCAGGTACAGTAATCACATCACACTCAATTGACTGCCCAATCAGCAGGGCAGTTCATATGGATGAGCAGGTAGCCATGCCTTGCATGTCTTGGAATGGTTACCTTGGAGATGTAGTTCTGGCAGATGATGTGCTCCTCAGGGTTGATATCCCGGGGCTGATGGTTGATGTGATTCCCTTTGCCCTGGCAACCATTTTCGAGTTTGCGGATAAAGGTCTTTTGCTTCCACACTCTTACAGTAACCTTTAAATTCAATGTACCTGCAATGCAAGGGATGTTGTGTGGTTTCAAATGATTACATTTTATAGCTTATTGGTATTTAAGGCTTTAGTTCCTTCATAATTTTCTCTTCAACCCTTGCACCCACAGTGTTGTGAACTTTGGTGCCTTTGGAAAATGTGTGTGTGTTTGCATGTGCGATTTACACAGTAGGCCAACATGCAGCTGTTCCACAGTCTCCCATGGTGAGCTCTTACCCTGCAAGGGGGCACCAGGTTTTGGGGGAGATGTTGTACTCTTTAGGGACGAGTCGAAGCATCCTATTCATGTTCCTAGCCAGTAGATCCTTCCTGCAGATCTCATTCATCCCTGGGCAAAACTGGGACTCAGGTGTAGATGTAACATAGTAAATGTAAATCCGAGACACTTCATTAGTATGATATGTTACGTTTTGTATGGTATGTACATATATTAATTTGTGGATGTCCATCGTCCATTTTGTATATGTTACAAATTACAATTCGTATGATATGTTACGAATTGTAATTTGTACATATTATAAATTGCAATTCGTATGAAATGTTACATTCCAATTTGTTGTGGCTAATGTTAGTTAGGTGGCTAATGCGAATGTTAGCTAGGTGGCTAATGTTAGTTAGGTGGCTAATGTTAGCTAGGTGGCTAATGCTAATGTTAGCTAGGTGGCTAACGTTTGCTTTTTTTTAACCTTTATTTAACTAGGCAAGTCAATTGAGAACAAATTCTTGTTTACAATGATGGCCTACCAAGAAGCAAAGGGCCTTCTGCAGGGACGGGGGTTGGGATAAAAAATGTAAAAAGTTAGACAAAACATACATCCCAACAAGAGAGACACCACAACACTACATAAAGAGGTACCTAAGACAACAACATAGCATGGCAGCAACACATGACAACACAGCATTGTAGCAAAACAACATGACAACAACACGGTAGCAACACAACATGGCAGCAGCACGACAGGGGCTAAGCTAGGGGATAGGGTTAGGGGTTAAGGTTAAAGTTAATGTTAGGGTTAGGAGTTAGGTTAGGGTTAGGGGAAGGGTTAGCTAATTAGCTAAGTAGTAGCTCAAAAGCACCATGTCTGGTGCAAAACGGCATCCAAGTGCCACTATGTTGCTGTGTCCCATCAATTGAACCTCTAGAGGGCACTCACACCTCAGCAATTCATGCAATAGGAGCTTTGAGTTAGGAGTTAAGACATAGTTAAGACATACACCACTGTAGCTCCCACAACTCATTACTTATCCTGACACCCACAGTACCAGTACATAAATGAAAACACCACACACATAGTGTGTGTGGATGTGTTTGTGTGTGTTTGGAGGGCTGTGTTATACATGATGTCCGACAGTCCATTCGTTATGAAACACTCTTGGTGTTTAAAAACACAGGACTAAATATGGCTAAGTGAATGGGTCTCAACTACTGTTTTGATGTTGCTGTGATTTATAGCACTACTGAAGACAGGGGAAGTATTTGACTAATCTAGGTGATAAATACACATATTCCTCTCTCAAAATAGCTGTCTTCTGGTGGAAATGAACGAGCTATCCGAGCTGGAAAATATGAACACAGACAAAGAACCACCCCACGAACTACATCACTGTGTCATTTCCCAGTAAGATCCAGTTTCACGGTGGTGAAAATTGTTGGTTGATGTGTCACCATGTTGAAAAGTGCTCTAAACCAATGTCTGTGATAAAGAAAGGACATTCAGTTTGACATATCATTTTGTATTTGTACCCAATTCAAAATACCTGTTGTGGTTAAATGTATGGAGTATGAATAAGCAGAACATGAGGAGGGGAGGGTAGAGGATCGGTAATGGGGAGCAAAGGGAGTTATATCATAATAGTTCAAGTTGTACAGCTACAGGGTTGGATAACAGATGTGGTTTAGCATGTTTCTTTATCGGTATATACAGTATACTCCTCTCCTCCCATAAGCACAGAAAGATACAGAGCCTTCAGAAAGTATTCATACCCCTTCCACATTTTGTTGTGTTACAACCTGAATATATATGTTTTTTCTCACCTGTCTACACACAATACCTCATAGTGACAAAGTGAAAACATGTTTTATAAATGTTTGCACATTCATAAATACAGAAATATCTTAATTTACATAAGTAATCACACCCCTGAGTCAATACATGTTAGAATCACCTTTGGCAGCGATTACAGCTATGAGTCTTTCTGGGTAAATGTCTAAGAGCTTTGCACAACTGCATTGCACAATATTTGCACAATGTTCTTTAAAAAATTCTTCAAGCTCTGTCAAGTTGGTTGTTGATCATTGCTAGACAGACATTTTCAAGTCTTGCCGTAGATTTTCAAGCCGATTTAAGTCAAAACTGTAACTAGGCCACTTAGGAACATTCAATGCAGTCTTTAGTAAGCAACTCCAGTGTATATTTGGCCTTGTGTTTTAGGTTATTGTCCTGCTGAAAGTTTTCCCAGTGTCCGATCCCTGATCAGTTTACGTCATCTCCGGCAATTGAATTTGGAAGGACTCCTGTATCTTTGTTGTGACTGGGTGTATTTATACACCATCCAAAGTGTAATTATTACCATCACCATGCTCAAAGGGATATTCAATGTCTGCTTATTTTATTTTTTACCCGTCTACCAATAGGTGTCCTTTGCGAGGCATTGAAACCTCCCTGGCCTTTGTGGTTGAATCTGTTTGTGAAATTCACTTGTGTAGGGTACAGAGATGAGATAGTCATAATACAAAATCATGTTAAATACTATTACTGCACACAGAGTGAGTCCATGCAACTTTTTATGTGACTTGTTAAGCACATTTGTATTTAGGCTTGTCATAATACATTGGTTGAATACTAACTGACAAAATTCATTTGTATTAATTTGTAAACATTTCTAAAAAACAAAGTCCACTTTGACATTATGGGGTATTGTGTGTAGGCCAGTGGAACAAAATCTCGATTTATCCCATTTTAAATTCAAGCTGTAACACAACAAAAGGTGGATAAAGTAAAGGGCTGTGAATACTTTCTGAAGGCCCTGTACATGTGCAGAAGCACGATGTGCGCAGACTCACTCACTGATACAGAACATGACCAGAGGTAGGTGGACATCTGCTCTTCGAACATCTGCAAACATGGGCATTAATATGTAGTTGCCACTACTCTGGGAAGACTTTCCACTAGATGTTGGATCATTCCTGCCGGGACCGTCTTCCATTCAGCCACAAGAGCATTAGTGAGGTCCACACTGATCTCGACAAACCATTTCTATATGGACCTCGCTTTGTGCACAGGATGTTGTCAAGCTGAAACAGGGAGAGAGCCTTCCCCAAACTATTGCCACAAAGTTGGAAGCACAGAATCATCTAGAATGTCATTGTATGCTGTAGCGTTAATATTTCCATTCACTGGAACTATGGGGCCTAGCCTGAGCCATGAAAAACAGCACAAGACCACGATTCCTCCTCCACCAAACTTTACAATTGGCACTATACATTTGGGGAGGTAGCGTTCTCTTGGCATCCGCCAAAACCAAATTTGTCCGTCGGACTGCCAGATGGTGAAGCGTGATTCATCACTCCAGCCGACACTTGGCATTGTCCATGGTGATCTTAGGCTTGTGTGTGGCTGCTGGGCCATGGAAACCGATTTCATTAAGGTCCCGACGAACAGTTTTTGTGCTGACGTTGCTTCCAGAGGCAGTTTGGAACTCGGTAGTGAGTTTTGCAACCAAGGACAGATGATTTTGACGCGCTTCAGCACTCGGCGGTCCCATCTGAGCCGTTGTTGCTCCTAGACAATTCCACTTCACAATAACAGCACTTACAGTTGACCGGGGCAGCTCTAGTAGGGCAGAAGTTTGACAAACTGACTTGTTGGAAAGGTGGCATCCTATGACGGTGCTACGTTGAAAGTCACTGAGCTCTTCAGTAAGGCCATTCTACTGCCAATGTTTGTCTATGGAGATTGCATGGCTGTGTCCTCGATTTTGTATACCTGTCAGCAATGGGTGTTGCTGAAATAGCCGAATCCACTAATTTGAAGGGTTGTCGACGTACTTTTGTATATACAGTGTAGTTACATACAGTACCAGTCATAAGTTTGGACACGCCTACTCATTCCAGGTTTTTTATTTTTTTATCCTATTTTCTGCATTGTAGAATAATACTGAAGATATAAAAACTATGAAATAACACATATGGAATCATGTGGTAACCAGAAAAGTGTTAAACAAATCAAAATATATTTTATATTAGAGATTCTTCAAAGTAGCCACCCTTTCCCTTGATGACAGCTTTGCACACTCTTGGCCTTCTCTCAATCAGGTTCAAAAGGCCTGGGATGCATTTCAATTAATAGGTGTGCCTTGTTAAAAGTTAATTTGTGGAATTTCTTTCCTTCCTAATATGTTTGAGCCAATTAGTGTTGTGACAAGGTAGAGTGGGTATACAGTAAATAGCCCTATTTGGTAAAAGACCAAGTCCATAATATGGCAAGAACAGCTCAAATAAGCAAAGAGAAACGACAGTCCATCATTACTTTAAGACATGAAGGTCAGTCAATCCAGAAAATTTGAAGAACTAAAAGTTTCTTCAAGTGCAGTCACAAAAACCATCAAGCCCTATGATGAAACTGACTCTCATGAGGACCACCACAGGAAAGGAAGACCGAAAGTTACTTCTGCTGCATAGGATAAGTTCATTCGAATGCACCTCAGATTGCAGCCCAAATAAATGCCTCACAAGTAACAGACACATCTCAACATCAACTGTTCAGAGGAGACTGCGTGAATCAGGCCTTCATTGTCGAAATGCTGCAACCACTACTAAAGGACACCAATAAGAAGAAGAGACTTTCTTGGGCCAAAAAACATGCGCAAAGGACATTAGACCGGTGGAAATCTGTCCAAATTTGCGATTTTTGGTTCCAACCGCCGTGTCTTTGTGAGACGCAGAGTAGGTGAACGGATGATCTCTGCATGTGTGGTTCCCACCGTGAAGCATGGATGAGGTGGTGTGATGGTGTGGGAGTGATTTGCTGGTGACACTGTCAGGGATTTATTTAGAATTTCAAGGCACACAACCAGCATGGCTACCACAGCATTCTGCAGCAATACGCCATCCCATCTGGTTTGCACTTAGTGGGACTATCATTTGTTTTTCAACAGGACAATGACCCCAAACACACCTCCAGGCTGTGTAATGGCTATTTGACCAAGAAGGAGAGACCTGACCTCCATAATCACCCGACCTCAACCCAATTGAGATGGTTTGGGATGAGTCGGACCGCAGAGTGAAGGAAAAGCAGCCAACAAGTGCTCCTTCAAGACTGTTGGAAAAGCATTCCAGTTGAAGCTAGTTGAGAGAATGCCAAGAGTGTGCAAAGCTGTCATCAAGGCAAAGGGTGGCTACTTTGAAGAATCTCTAATATAAAATGTTGAACACTTATTTGGTTACTACATGATTCCATGTGTAATTTCATAGTTGTTATGTCTTCACGATTATTCTACAATGTAGAAAATAGTCAAAAATGAAATCCTTGAATGAGTAGGTGTGTCCAAACTTTTGACTGGTACTGTATATTTACAGGTGTATTCGTAGTCTTATGTTTCTCTGAATCTGTTGGTTTTGGCTGTGCAGGAAATTCTCAGTCTTCTTTCTCTCTTCTCTCTCTTCCCTCTTCTTCTCCTAGATATATATCAACAGTACTAGTGTTTTTATGTTCTTTCTCAGAATACTTACACATCTTTTTTGAACAATCTAAACCTCATTTATACTTACAGTTGGAGTCTGAAGTTTACATACACTTAGGTTGGAGTCATTAAAACCCGTTTTTCAACTCCACAAATTTTCACTCCACAAATTTCTTGTTAACAAACTATAGTTTTGGCAAGTCGGTTAGGACATCTACTTTGTGCGTGACACACGTACTTTTTCCTACAATTGTTTACAGACTTCACTTATAATTCACTGTATCACAATTCCAGTGGGTCAGAGGTTTACATACACTAAGTTGACTGTGCCTTTAAACAGCTTGGAAAATTCCAGAAAATTATTTCATGGCTTTAGAAGCTTCTGATAGGCTAATTGAAATAATTTGAGTCAATTGGAGCTGTACTTGTGGATGTATTTAAAGGCCTACCTTCAAACTCAGTGCCTCTTTGCTTGGTATCATGGGAAAATCAAAAGAAATCAGCCAAGACCTCAGAAAAACAATTGTAGACCTCCACAAGTCTGGTTCATCCTTGGGAGCAATTTCCAAACGCCTGAAGGTACCTCGTTTATCTGTACAAACAATAGTACGGAATTAGAAAACACCATGGGCACACGTAGCCATCATACCGCTCAGGAAGAAGACGCATTCTGTCTCCTAGGAGGAATGAGCCATAATCCACCCAATTTATTGTGGGAAGCTTGTGGAAGGCTACCTGAAAAGTTTGATCCAAGTTAAAAGACAATGCTACCAAATACTAATTGTGTGTATGTAAACTTCTGACCCACTGGGAATGTGATGAAAGAAATAAAAGCTGAAATAAATCATTCTCTCTACTATTATTCTAAATGTCAGGAATTGTGAAAACTGAGTTTAAATGTATTTGGCTAAGGTGTATGTAAACTTCTGACTTCAACTGTACATAGGGGAACATCTATAACCATGTGTCATAGTATATCAGCAAACAAACCTTAAGTGTCTGAACAGTGCAGAAACAGCTCTGAGCAAACCTCTGCCACTGCACCTGTTTATCAAACAAGCACTGGACAACAAGCAATCACAAGACATCAGACAGAATCACCCAGACATACTCGATATATCCAAATTCATACCATAGAGTAGACATGTCACATACCCAAAACATAACATAGACAGCCATTATGTAAACTGAGTTTAGCCACCATGTTGAAACCAAACGTTTCATGAGAATAGCAGTCTAATTTGGAACCTACTCATATAAAACCACAACCAACATAGATAGATACACATCTGAGCTGCATTTCATTCTAAGAAGTTGTCTCCACTCTCCTTCTGCTCTGGTTCAGCCTCTGCACAGATCAAAGATGACTGGGTAGGTCTGAACAATAGCTTCACCTACTTTCACCTATCCGGTCCTATCAGATCTGTGAGTATCTGAGTGAATCAAGACAGCAGCTTCGCAGCCATGACCCCTGACCCCCTGGTCCTCATGACCTCATCGTGCGTATGTTCCTGTACTGGCAGAGCAGCAGCTGTCTGAAGGTGTTCTTGAAGGTGGTGTTGCACAGGGCGTAGCAGGCCGGGTTGACGGTGCTGTTGATGTAACACAGCCAGTAGCCAATGGTCCACAGCGAGTTGGGGATGCAGCTGGAGCAGAAGGTGTTGATGAGCACCATCACATTGTAAGGTGTCCACGTGGCCACGAACGCCACCAGAATGGCCATGATGGTGCGCGTCACCTTCTTCTCCCGGGACGGAGGGCCCTTTTTCTTCTTCGTCTTCCTCTTGGAGCTCTGCTTGGAGTTCCTCTTTGTCACCTGGAGACAGAAAAGTGATAGATTTTTTTAGCAGTATGAATGCATTTTTTTCATGATTCTACATTCTCCCCTACCACGTAAAATATCTTGTGCTTTTTGATTATGGTTATAAGTATACACTTAGTATACAAAACATTAGTAACACATACCTAATATTGAATTAGGTTGAGGACTACAAGGTATCGAAAGGGTTCCACAGGGATGCTGGCCCATGTTGACTAATGCTTCCCACAGTTGTATCAAGTTAGCTGGATGTCCTTTGGGTGGTGGACCATTCTTGATACAAAAGGGAAACTGTTGAGCGTGAAAAACCCAGTAGCGGTGTAGTTCTTGACACAAACCAGTACGCCTGGCACCTACTTCCATAACCCTTTCAAATGCACTTCAATCTTGTGTCTTGCCCATTTACCTTCTGAATGGCACACATACACAATCCATGTCTCAATTGTCTCAAGGCTTAAAAATCCATCTTTAACCTGTCTCTTCACTTTCATCTACACTAATTGAAGTGGATTTAACAAGTGACATAAATAAGGGACCATAGCTTTCACCTGGATTCACCTGGTCAGTCTATGTCATGGAAACAGCTGGTGTTCTTAATGTTTCGTATACTCAGTGTATATATCTTTTCACTTTACACATAATTCATATTATTATTTAATGGAAGTTGCTGTCTATTCTGTTGTGCATTATATACATATATATATCAACACCTTTAACAGCGTCCGTGTCACCAGGCTGTGTTTCTCTGTTGCAGGGGTGGAATCTGTGTTGCTGTGCGTGGCTTTGTATGTCTCTCCCTCAGGCTGGGAGTTGCTTCTGATACAGGAGAGTTTGGGCCCACAGCCTTTGGCCTGGTTCTGATAGCAACACAGCGTCTGGCTGGATTTGGCCTCACCGTTTGACCCCTTCTGTGATAGGCCAGGCTCTTTCTTTTGATTGGATGATGAGGCAAGGTTGCTGACTGTTGTGGTAGAGCTATCTCTGTCTGGCCCTTCCCCTCTGCAGGGCTCCCTGTCATTCTGCTGCTGGACCCCCTCCCCGACCTTCTCTCCATCCCCACCCTCCTCCTCCTCCTCCTCCCCAGTCACAGTGCAGTCATTGGGCTGGGCCCTGCACCCATCCTCCTGGCTCTGCGATGGGCCTTCTCCCAGGCTATTCCCTGAAGGTTTCCTGCTGTTCCTCCGTACCCGGCTGCGACTGGCCTTGGATATGCGCCAGTAGAGACTGATCATGATGGCCACAGGCAGGTAGAAGGCCGCGATGGCCGTGCCAAACGTCACCGTTGCGTTGGAGAAGAACTGGATGTAGCACTCGCCAGGCGGCACCGTCCGCCCACCCGCGAAGAACTGCCAGAACAAGATGGCAGGAGCCCATAGTACGAATGACAGCACCCAGGCCGCCGCAATCATCATCCCCGCCATCATGGTGCTGCGGCGCACCGGATAGCTGAGAGGCTTGGTGATGCAGAAGTAGCGGTCAAAGCTAATGATGAGGAGGTTCATAACTGAGGCGTTGCTGACCACGTAATCAATGGACAACCACAGGTCGCACACGACCGGGCCTAAGGGCCAGTGTCCAATCACAATGTAGACAGTGTAGAGGTTCATGGAGCACAGGCCAATAATGAGGTCAGCACAGGCTAGGCTGAACAGGAAATAGTTGTTGACAGTCTGGAGGTTCCTATTGACCTTCATGGAGAGCATACAGGAGAATATTAGAAAAGACAATGATATGTGTAGAACCAGGAGTTTTTCCTGACCATGTGATCTGGCCAAGGTCACATGGTCAGGAGTAACTCCTGACCCTAACAATGTGCAATGCATTTTGCCAATATCTTTCAATCACAACACTAAAGAATAACAGGTCTCCAGTATTTTAGGTGCACTGAATATTGGCTCTCCATTATGTGACCTTTTCAACTGTATCCTAAGAATATGATTAATTTAAAAAACTAAGTGACGGATCTTTAATCCAAACCTTTATGGAGAGCATAACCAGGATGTTGCCAATGATGGTGATGAGGCTGAGTGACCCGGCCACCAGGATGATGAGGACGATCTCTACCGTCTTATAGGGACTCCCAGAGAAGAGACTGCTGCTTTCATTGTCTGAGCTGAGGTTGGAGTAGTTGGTGAGGTTGAGCGTCTCCATCTTGTCTGGTCTTGGTTATCCTTTTCAAGTATGCTTTGGGGCCAATCTCAGAACTATAAGATACACCTGGTAATGACAAAGATTACATACGCTTTTGACAAGAGATTCTCCATTAAGCCTTCTTTTTAGTCCAGGATAAGGCTTAATCTGTGTCCAGGAAACCAGCATGAGTGCATCTCTTTTAGTGTGTGTGTGTGTGTGGGTGTAAGCATTTTCTCTGTACTCCTCACAATCAACTACCTGATGATGTTGTACTTGGTTCCTTTGTGATTTCCGACACCAGCTTCCTGACTGGTAGAGGAGAGAGCAGGTGTGTGTTCCTTTACCCAGGTGTGAAAAAAAATGGCCGGTGAGCAAATAAAGGCCCTTTCCCGTAGCTGCAGGGTTTAGAAGATCCACACAGTAGTGTCCTATATCTCAAAATGAATATGCAGTATCACCCCTGGATATTTTAGGACAGGCATGAAGGAAGAACATTCTCAGATCCAATTTACAAAGGATTATTGGTGAGCAGCAATGACCTGACTCCTAATATTTATCCACCTGCTGCTGTGTTTGTAGAAAGTAGATTTGACCTGACTGTTAACTGCTGAACACCACAGACTAAATTAAAAGTAAATAGTTGACCTAATAATTACCTAAATCACAAAATGAAATGTTTGTTTCCTTATCCTGTAAGCCTTTGGATAAGGAGGGACAGCAATCCTTTCTATGGTTTTGATTACCTGACTGCTGTCTACTAATGCTATCATTTCTGTCCAAAACCCAATGCAAGTCAATATCTCCCAAATAATTGTTTTAATTTGTTTTTTAATTTGTTTTTGTTTTGTTGATGAAACGTGTAGTACATATTCTGCTGTTCTATCGCGTCTGCAGTGAGGTCAGAGGGAAGAAGCAGTGTAGTGGTTTGCAGTAACCTCTTTGTTGTTGTAGTATCCCAAACGGACGCGGCACTTTCACCAAATAAGGATTCGATCTTAAAGTAACGTCATTGAGCTACACAGTCAATTCCAGTCACATTGGGATGATTTTGAAATATTGAAACCATTTTTTTGAATTTGGCCTTATTTGTACTGTATTTGGCTCATCTATGCTATGAGTTTGAATGCACTTTAACTGTATGGTTTCCTGGACAAGGCTCCCCTCCTGGCTCTTTGATGAACTGAAAGTACTCACTGGGATAGGAAGTGATCTGACAGGTCGAGTTAGAACACATTATTAGGTCACCCTAACCTCTAAGACAACTAATTTACATGTTCTGGTTTACCTGGAAACATACATGTTGACAGCTAATCTGATTATAAGAGCCAAGTTAATAATGTCAAGTTGTTCCCCTAATTCTATAGGCTTGTAGAAGTACAAGCAAGTAGCCTAGTGGTTAGAGCATTGGGCCTGTAACTGAAAAGTTGCTGGTTTGAATACCTGCGCCAACAAGGTAAAAACTTGTTGATATGCCCTTGAGCAAGGCACTTAACCCTAATTTGCTCCAGGGGTGCTTTACTACTATGGCTAACCCTGTAATCTTGAATCTGCACTGGCCAATAGCTAGCTACTGTCACAGCAAGAGACTACATTCATGCTGCCACTGTGGGCTAACTGTGAGGGGCAGACGTACAGATAGATAGAGGTCTATCAGCAAGCGCCTCCATGTCACGACAGCACAGATCCTATCAGGCTAAAGATGAGTAACTGGCTGTGGGAATAGGGAGGGATGCTGTCCACTTTGAGAGAGTGATGTTGGTGCAGTTGTTCATCTTCCTTGCTGTCTTTTATACTTTCTACGCTTTGTGAGACCCTAATCGCTCTCTGATCCTGTCTTGGCTCATCTCTAGCTCATCTCTGCACCAACCCAGCCCTCTTCTGTCTGACAGTAACAAAGCAGATAGCTCGATTTACAGGTATAGCAATTCCCTATGACACAAAACAAACAACACCATAACCACATTTAGCAAATGGAAGAACACCACTGTAATAGCTGCTAAGGAACGACGGCAAGAACAAAAAGTATCTACAGCACAAACATTACTCAGACAGCGATGTGATTACCTGATCTATTCGGATCTGAAAATCAATGGAAAGACACTCAGGAGAGACTTTTCAAGGATCCTTGCATGCTACTGAAGCAGCCCCATAAGCAACTCCATTAGACTATGTGATAAGATTGTACCTAATAGAGGCTTCCTTCCTGCTTTTAACATCAGCTCAAATATCATTACAGTATGAGTACCCCCATCTGTTATCCCTCAGATACCCCATTTGATTCAATTATGAAACAGTGCTGTGCTGCACTTACAGGGTCATAACCATAGAAATACAGTATAGTTATAACACTCAAAAGATCAGGAAGAGAGCCTGCTCTGCTCTATTGATATGTTTGTGTTTGAGTTGAAAGTAAGACAAACATGTTTCATATTCTTTCATTTTCTTATTATTCTGACAAACATATTTGCTCATGAATTATTCATGAAGCCCCCTCCCACTCATATGCACGTACAGTAGGTGGCCCTATGGAGAACCTCATATACAGACCTGGCATTAAATGTTACAATCGAACATTATGAATCAATCAGTGACCTGCTCGGAGTCATTGTTTTGCTTCAGGCATTAAGGGTTAATGCGGGGAGACCAAACAGCCGTTACACAACTGTCCAATTAGCTGCCTGAGTGGCAAACACATTTATTTATGAATCTACAATGAGGATAGGGGTCAGACCAATGATGTGTCTGAACATTATGCAATAATAATGTACATATGTATGTCTATGGGTCAGACAGAGCTCCTCTTTCCTCCCTCATACCATGTGCACATGTAGCCCCTCACACCCAGAGCCTCTGATTCAAACATAACAGGATGATAACAGGACAGCTCCTACTAATTGTTATGGATGGAATCTGGAGAGAAAAAAACGAAGCAGTTCCTTGACAGGCCCACTAGCTTATCTAGCGTAATCTGATTCAACAGCTGCTTGCCCCAACAGCTGGTTCCGGTAATGTGCTAGTATGACTGGCTGTCTGGCTGAGTTGGTTTTCAGGAAATAATTCTCTTCTCACTGGGACTCTGAGAAGGGCACCACATGCTGCTGCTACATTCTGTCTCACCATGTTACAGAGAATGAATCTGGGGCACTGGAACACAACTTGGAACATGTATTGGAACGTGTGTGTCCGTGTGTGTGATCTTTCTCTTTTAGACCCTCTTGTGTTCAGTCCACTCAAAGCAAGCTACTCTGTTTTTCCTTTGAGGGCCTGAATCACCTTTCTTCTCTCTGCACAGTCCATCGCAAATAAACAACGTGACAGTATACGAGGCCAATAAAATTGCCACCACTTGTTGTAACAATTTCTGGGAAGTCTGTGCTACACTGGGAGAGGTGGGAAATTTTACATCACTGTGTGCTCTGCATTGACGTAGGAGTGTAACAGAGTGTGGAAAAAACACACGCCACTCTGTATCACAGAGCCAAGCAGGAGAGACAGAAACAACCTGCTAACACCAGATTCTACCAAACAACACACCCTGAGAACAGAGGGGAGGAGGAGAGGAGAGGAGAAAGAGGAGGAGAAAACTATGGTACAGAGGAGAGGAGAAAGGGATGATCGCTGTACACACACAGGCAGAAAGACGGAGTCGGTCTATCTGAGCCAGGGCACCCTGGGGAGGAATATGAGATTTAATAGGAGAAGATTAGGAAACATAATCAGATCTACCATGTACAATTCCCAGGGAGGAGTCCGGCAGCAATCTAATTTAGCTGTTTAACACACACACAGTACAGCATGGGAGATTCCTGGTGAGAAACAATATAATTGTTCTGGCCTCACTTAACACTCTATCATTAAATCATGATATTAAAGGGTAATGGTACAGGACAAGAGTGAAGGGTTAGTCAAGGTTATATAAAGACTCGCGCCTCAGGGATATCGTGTGGAAGTCACAATGATAAGACCTGGGTGGAAAAAAGTTGTATTTTGTAGTTTATTTGAAAATACCAACTTTTCAAATACTGAGGTAGTGTAACAGTGTTTCAACTAAAAGGCAACTTTTTTATTTGATATTCAAATACAGGTCTCAGAAAAACAAATAATATTTTTAAGTATTTTGAATATCTCACAGAAAACCAAATAATACTGAAGGTATTTGAATATATACAAGTGACATTTAAAAAAACAAAAATATATTTATTTGATGGCTGCCAAATACTTGATGAAGAACCAAAAACTACAACAGTTCATTGAATTAGTCTAAATATTTGATCATAAGCACATGGTTTGGAGAACCCTTAGATATAAATCTTAATATAGCCTATAGCCTACAATGAAATACATGAGGGTCATGGAATCACCTCAACATTAGAGTAGACCACTTAGGCAGCTTCAAAATGACTAACAAATATATATTCATGAGTGAGACATCAGGAAATACAGTAGCACTTGACATCTAGTTCTTACACGTGTTGTAACCTTGGGATTATGACAATATCACATTGTTGTTACATAAGATGTTGGAAATTGCTTTATAATTGCATAATACTGGAGTTATTACACAAGTGATATAAGGAACAGTCACTATTATTCCTCTTGCAAAAACGTTCAGCTCATTGCTATCCAATTAAAATGCAATTACCAAAGTATTATGTAACAACATGCTAATATGATGTTTCTCCAATAGTACAGTTTTATTACACAAACACAAGAACAGTCATGTTCAAAAGGTCTATGCTCTCTTGAAACACTGTAAGCGACAAAGTTGTCACAAATCCATAATGTACAAGTTTATTTTTCCGACAGAAACATTGTGTTTGTACAGTCATTTTATTTCTGAGAACAGTCTCACTTCATTCAAGAAACGTAGCTACAAAACTCCACCCAAAATTGTACATGCACCCAACTTTTAAAATGATCTGTGCGTTTTTATTCTAACCCTAACCCTAACCACTTACAAACCAAACGCAGTTCGCGTAAATAATATAATATTTGATAGGATATGTTAAAGTTTGAACAGTCTCGCTGTGACAATGATTGTCCCGGACTTACCTTCGACCAGTTGAGTCAGGTGGTGGATGGATCCAGTTGTTATGCCCATATCACTGTAACCGTCCAGAAAATATAGCTTCAACAACCTGGAGAAATGTAATGGCAGATGTCGACATACTTCTCAGGCTGAAGGACAAAGGGCGACTTTGCGTGTTCGCCAGTAGCCATATGTGCGAGAGCGAGAGAGAGAGAGAGAGAGAGAGAGAGAGAGAGAGAGAGAGAGAGAGAGGGGGGGGGGGGGGGGGAGCTCGTGAATGAATCAAGACGCTGCACCATAAAATGAAATTGTATTTCGACAAGTTTATGAAGTTGAGGAAACATTGTCAACACTAAACATTCAACATTCAAGTGTAAGTTATTTTCCTTTGCAATAAGGTAGTAAAGTCTATTCCAGAACGCATTATTTGTGGCGCATGCAACATTTTGTTTAAGAACCATGGACAGTGCTCGCACGTGGTGCCAATATAAAGGCCGTGGGTAAACAACTTTGCATGCTTCACTGCATTAGCCATGACTTCATTTAAAGATAATATGACAAACAGAAAGCCTGCCAGTGCTTGAGAATCCAAGCGTGTGTGTTTACTGTGGAGTATTTATTCACAGGCATTCAAACACAGCAAGATTGTCGCGGCAGGTAGCCTAGGGGTTAGAGCCTTTTGGCCGGTAACCGAAAAGTTGCTAGATCGAATCCCCGAGCTGACAAGGTAAAGGTCTGTTGTTCTGCCCCTGAACAAGGCAGTTAACCCACTGTTCCTTGGCCGTCATTGTAAATAAGACGTTGTTCATAACTAGCTTGCCTATTTAAAAATATATATGTGAAGTTAGTTCCATTCCGTGTCCCTTGTAGATGTCTAATATCACGGCTTCTATACACATAACAGCCCTGACTTTTTAATAATTATTAAACATTCATTAATTAATTAAAGTGCCCGCTTTTTAACTTGAACAATGACAGTTAGGTGGAATATGGTGTTTGTTAAGTATACTCTATGTGACAATGCAAGCCTAGGAGTTGATTGTTATGGCTGAAAATGTACAAAATACCATTCAATAATGTACTATTCACTCAGTGGATGTAATCTGTCCCTGCATCCGTCCTATTTGCTGTATTAACCATGTATTCCATGTTAGTAGGCCTAGCTCACTTAATGCATCACAGTAATCAAATGAGGGGCTTTGCAAAAGTATTTAGAGCAAAGTTGTTATGGAAACTATATGAGGACCTAATAGTGAAAAATGATCCACAAAATGGATCCATGTAAAACAAATGGTTTTCCCTCTCAGCATAACGAGGGAACGAGATAACTCCATAGTTATTCTGTAGCCGGAGGATTTGAACCTTTATAACTCTGTCGTATTGACCTTCACCACACGTGACGTACACTGCCCCAGTCTGAGTGTGGCCTTACCCTGATGGAATTACTAGAGAGAATAACAGCCTCCACACTCAAACTATTACAGACGAGATGTGGATCTGTCATCTAACAGGCTCATACACGGCACTTAAATAGGATTCAGGCTGAGAATGTAAGAGCTCACATATAATTCTCATGTTATTCTTATCCCGAGTCATGGTTAATCGTAGCATAGTACATACTGTACATCAATGTATAACACAGTAATCTGAAATCCCACCAGATTGTGCCTCAGCTTTGGACATAAGTCGTTGTAGTTACAGTATGTCCAAAATATACACACATACAGTGTCCATAACAGATGTGTAGGATCATTATGAGTGTAGAATTAGTGTATATGGGTCATTACCATTTGTAAATTGGGTTTAGTGTTTCCATGCTGGAGTTTCTGCCTCAGACTACTACTGACCACAACACAAGCATGTCTGCAGCTTCCTCCCCATTAGACTCCATACACACATCCTTATTACCATATAATTAAATAGAAAATAATGTAGCAAAACATAATTGAATTGATCTCTATGATATGACTATGATATGATTATTACATTATGTTTATTGTTTGTGATCAGTCGTTATTACAATAAGCATCATGTTTAAAGACATGTGGACATCGTCTCTCCATGGCGAGAAACAATTCTAACGTTGGTGACGACTCTCACACTGGAAATAAATAATAATAGGAAATGAAGATTAGTGTAACGTGAGTCGGGCTAAAACTGATGGGGATTATGTCATTCAACCCTGATTAGCATTAGTGATTGGTGTTTTAGACACAGCGCATTGAGATGGTCACAAGCATCTGAAGCATAAACCAATTTTCAATGACAGTAGTACAACGGGATATGGGACCCACAACCATATATAGAGACATATGATGATGCCTATGTTCATCACTGTCATAATATCACTTGAGAGGGACAGCTTTATTGTATGCCTAAGAGGAGAGCCAGTGGATGGACGGTTCCTGGTTCGAATTCCAGGTCTGGCACGATTACCTGTAGGGGTGTGAGTGTGCAACCTGAGGGTTGCTGCTGATATCACTGTCTCAGATGTTATCTACTGCCAAGTAAGAAACGTAACCCATCAGCTGCTCCAGTGGAGCATCTCTGTGTCTGCTTCCAACTTTGTGTATGAGTAGGTTACGTTGTGTCCCAGGGTGTTGGGTATTGTATTGTGACAGGAAAAAGTAATTTATGTTTAACAATGAATAATAAATGCCAAAAGGTGCATCATGCTGTGTTTTCTGTTACAGTGCTTGTGTAACACAGGTAGTTTCTCTGATGATTCACCTTTGCCTGAGACCTGAAGTGTTAGCTCCCAGCTCTTACACCTAGGCTTCGGCTCAGTGTGTTAATACAGTCTTGAGTAACGTAGATTTCCTAGATTTGATAAATGGTTGGTTAGACTAGTGAGACGACTGAGCCAAGCCTCCCGATCAACTACATGTCAGGCCTTGGGTTTGTCGCCCTGTTATTCTCTGTTGGATTTCTATCTGGGATTTCCTTTCCATTATTGTGTGTATGCGACAGTGCCTTTATGTTGGGTGCTCTTTGATGAAGATGGTATGTGACTATGAGTGTGCAAATACCACAAAGTACCGTTTACTTTTGGAGGAAATCTGTTCCTGTATTAGTTCTATTGGCCATTGGGGCAATAGGCACTGGACTCATTCCATAATAAACCTGTGCGAGAGGGATATAGCCTTCAGTAATATTTTTGGGATAATAATACAGTGCTTCAGAAATTATTCATATATTAATAAATGTTGTTGTGTTACAGCCTGAATTCAAAATTGATTAAATTGTTGTTGTTTTTTCTCAGCCATCTACACAAAATACCCTATAATGTCAAAGGGAAAACATGTTTTTAGAATAATTTTTCTAAATGTATTTAAAATGAAGTACAGAAATATCTAATTTACATAAGTATTCACACTCCTTTGCTATGACACTCCAAATTGAGCTCAGGTGCATCCAATTTCCTTTGATCATTCTTGAGATGTCGTTACAACTTGATTGGAGTCCACCTGCGGCCAATTTAATTGTTTGGGTATGATTTAGAAAGTATCACACCTGTCTATACTGTATAAGGTCCCACAATTGACAGTGCATGTCAGTGTTACGGTGCGTGAATGAGGACCCAAAAGCGAATTAACTTAAACAGAGCTTCTTTAATTACCAAACATAGGTAGGCTCAGACGGACCGGCAGATTCCGACAGGACAAGACAAGGTTACAGCAAACATGACGACAGTCTGGTTCAGGCATGAAACACAACAAACAAGAATCCGACAAGGACAGGAGCAGGAACAGAGAGAGATATAGGGACCTAATCAGAGGGAAAAAGGGAACAGGTGGGAAAAGGGGTGACGAGGTGGTTAGGAGGAGACAAGGCACAGCTGGGGGAAAGAGGGGGAGAAAAGGTAACCTAACAACGACCAGCAGAGGGAGACAGGATGAAGGGAAAGGACAGAGACAAGACACAACATGACAGTACATGACAGTACCCCCCCACTCACCGAGCGCCTCCTGGCGCACTCGAGGAGGAAACCTGGCGGCAACGGAGGAAATCCTCGATCAGCGCACGGTCCAGCACGTCCCGAGAGGGAACCCAACTCCTCTCCTCAGGACCGTACCCCTCCCAATCTACGAGGTACTGGTGACCACGGCCCCGAGGACGCATGTCCAAAATTCTACGGACCCTGTAGATGGGTGCGCCCTCGACAAGGATGGGGGGGGGGGGGGGGAAGACGAGCGGGGGCGCGAAGGACGGGCTTGATGCAGGAGACATGGAAGACCGGGTGGACGCGACGAAGGTATCGCGGAAGAAGAAGTCGAACTGCGACAGGATTAATGACCCGAGAAATACGGAACGGACCAATGAACCGCGGGGTCAACTTGCGAGAAGCCGTCTTAAGGGGAAGGTTCTGAGTGGAGAGCCAAACTCTCTGACCGCGACAATATCTAGGACTCTTAGTTCTACGCTTATTAGCAGCCCTCACAGTCTGCGTCCTATAACGGCAAAGTGCAGACCTGACCCTCTTCCAGGTGCGCTCGCAACGTTGGACAAAAGCCTGAGCGGAGGGGACGCTGGACTCGGCGAACTGAGATGAGAACAGCGGAGGCTGGTACCCGAGGCTACTCTGAAAAGGAGATAGCCCGGTCGCAGACGAAGGAAGCGAGTTGTGGGCGTATTCTGCCCAGGGGAGCTGTTCTGACCAAGACGCAGGGTTGCGAAAAGAAAGACTGCGTAAGATGCGACCAATAGTCTGATTGGCCCGTTCTGCTTGACCGTTAGACTGGGGGTGAAAGCCGGAAGAGAGACTGACGGAAGCCCCAATCAAACGGCAAAACTCCCTCCAAAATTGAGACGTGAATTGCGGACCTCTGTCCGAAACGACGTCTGACGGAAGGCCATGAATTCTGAAAACATTCTCGATGATGATTTGTGCCGTCTCTTTAGCAGAAGGAAGCTTAGCAAGGGGAATGAAATGAGCCGCCTTAGAGAACCTATCGACAACCGTAAGAATAACAGTCTTCCCCGCTGACGAAGGCAGTCCGGTGACAAAATCTAAGGCGATGTGAGACCACGGTCGAGAGGGAATAGGAAGCGGCCTGAGACGGCCGGCAGGAGGAGAGTTACCGGACTTAGTCTGCGCGCAGACCGAACAAGCAGCCACGAAACGACGCGTGTCATGCTCCCGGGTGGGCCACCAAAAACGCTGGCGAATGGAAGCAAGCGTACCCCGAACGCCAGGGTGGCCGGCTAACTTGGCAGAGTGAGCCCACTGAAGAACGGCCAGACGAGTAGGAACGGGAACGAAAAGAAGGTTCCTAGGACAAGCGCGCGGCGACGGAGTGTGAGTGAGCGCTTGCTTTACCTGCCTCTCAATTCCCCAGACAGTCAACCCGACAACACGCCCCTCAGGGAGAATCCCCTCGGGGTCAGTGGAGGCTACTGAAGAACTGAAGAGACGAGACAAAGCATCAGGCTTGGTGTTCTTAGAGCCCGGACGATAAGAAATCACGAACTCGAAACGAGCGAAAAACAGCGCCCAACGCGCCTGACGCGCATTAAGTCGTTTGGCAGAACGGATGTACTCAAGGTTCCTATGGTCAGTCCAAACGACAAAAGGAACGGTCGCCCCCTCCAACCACTGTCGCCATTCGCCTAGGGCTAACCGGATGGCGAGCAGTTCGCGGTTACCCACATCATAGTTACGTTCCGACGGCGACAGGCGATGAGAAAAATACGCGCATGGGTGGACCTTGTCGTCAGAGAGGGAGCGCTGAGAAAGAATGGCTCCCACGCCCACCTCTGACGCGTCAACCTCGACAACGAACTGTCTAGAGACGTCAGGTGTAACAAGGATAGGAGCGGATGTAAAACGATTCTTGAGGAGATCAAAAGCTCCCTGGGCGGAAACGGACCACTTAAAGCACGTCTTGACAGAAGTAAGGGCTGTGAGAGGAGCTGCCACCTGACCGAAATTACGGATGAAACGACGATAGAAGTTCGCGAAGCCGAGAAAGCGCTGCAGCTCGACGCGTGACTTAGGGACGGGCCAATCAATGACAGCTTGGACCTTAGCGGGATCCATCTTAATGCCTTCAGCGGAAATAACAGAACCGAGAAATGTGACGGAGGAGGCATGAAAAGTGCACTTCTCAGCCTTCACAAAAAGACAATTCTCTAAAAGGCGCTGGAGGACACGTCGAACGTGCTGAACATGAATCTGGAGTGACGGTGAAAAAATCAGGATATCGTCAAGGTAAACGAAAACAAAGATGTTCAGCATGTCTCTCAGGACATCATTGACTAATGCCTGAAAGACAGCTGGAGCGTTAGCGAGGCCGAAAGGAAGAACCCGGTATTCAAAGTGCCCTAACGGAGTGTTAAACGCCGTCTTCCACTCGTCCCCCTCCCTGATGCGCACGAGATGGTAAGCGTTACGAAGGTCCAACTTAGTGAAAAACCTGGCTCCCTGCAGGATCTCGAAGGCTGAAGACATAAGAGGAAGCGGATAACGATTCTTCACTGTTATGTCATTCAGCCCTCGATAATCTATGCAGGGGCGCAGAGACCCGTCCTTCTTCTTGACAAAAAAAAACCCCGCTCCGGCGGGAGAGGAGGAGGGGACTATGGTACCGGCGTCAAGAGCTACAGACAAATAATCTTCGAGAGCCTTACGTTCGGGAGCCGACAGAGAGTATAGTCTACCCCGGGGGGGGGTGGTTCCCGGAAGGAGATCAATACTACAATCATACGACCGGTGTGGAGGAAGAGAGGTGGCCCTGGACCGACTGAACACCGTGCGCAGATCGTGATATTCCTCCGGCACCCCTGTCAAATCACCAGGCTCCTCCTGTGAAGAAGAGACAGAGGAAACAGGAGGGATAGCAGACATTAAACATTTCACATGACAAGAGACGTTCCAGGAGAGGATAGAATTACTAGACCAATTAATGGAAGGATTATGACAAACTAGCCAGGGATGGCCCAAAACAACAGGTGTAAAAGGTGAACGAAAAATTAAAAAAGAAATGGTTTCACTATGATTACCAGAAACAGTGAGGGTTAAAGGTAGCGTCTCACGCTGAATCCTGGGGAGAGGACTACCATCCAGGGCGAACAAGGCCGTGGGCTCCTTTAACTGTCTGAGAGGAATGTCATGTTCCCGAGCCCAGGTCTCGTCCATAAAACAGCCCTCCGCCCCAGAGTCTATTAAGGCACTGCAGGAAGCTGACGAACCGGTCCAGCGTAGATGGACCGACAAGGTAGTGCAGGATCTTGAAGGAGAGACAGGAGTAGTAGCGCTCACCAGTAGCCCTCCGCTTACTGATGAGCTCTGGCTTTTACTGGACATGAAGTGACAAAATGACCAGCAGAACCGCAATAGAGACAGAGGCGGTTGGTGATTCTCCGTTCCCTCTCCTTAGTCGAGATGCGGATACCTCCCAGCTGCATAGGCTCAGCTCCCGAGCCGGCAGAGGAAGATGGTAGTGATGCGGAGAGGGGGGCAACGGAGAACGCGAGCTCCTTTCCACGAGCTCGGTGACGAAGATCAACCCGTCGCTCAATGCGAATAGCGAGTTCAATCAAGGAATCCACGCTGGAAGGAACCTCCCGGGAGAGAATCTCATCCTTTACCTCTGCGCGGAGACCCTCCAGAAGACGAGCGAGCAAAGCCGGCTCGTTCCAGCCACTGGAGGCAGCAAGAGTGCGAAACTCAATAGAGTAGTCTGTTATGGATCGATTGCCTTGACATAGGGAAGACAGGGCCCTGGAAGCCTCCTCCCCAAAAACAGATCGATCAAAAACCCGTATCATCTCCTCCTTAAAGTCCTGATACTGGTTAGTACACTCAGCCCTTGCCTCCCAGATTGCCGTGCCCCACTCACGAGCCCGTCCAGTAAGGAGAGATATGACGTAGGCGACACGAGCAGTGCTCCTGGCGTAAGTGTTGGGCTGGAGAGAAAACACAATATCACACTGGGTGAGGAACGAGCGGCATTCAGTGGGCTCCCCAGAGTAACACGGCGGGTTATTGATTCTGGGCTCCGGAGATTCGAAAGCCCTGGAAGTGGCCGGTGGATCGAGGCGGAGATGGTGAACCTGTTCTGTGAGGTTGGAGACTTGGGTGGCCAGGGTCTCAACGGCATGTCGAGCAGCAGACAATTCCTGCTCGTGTCTGCCTAGCATCGCTCCCTGGATCCCGACGGCTGAGTGGAGAGGATCCGAAGTCGCTGGGTCCATTCTTGGTCGGATTCTTCTGTTACGGTGCGTGAATGAGGACCCAAAAGCGAATTAACTTAAACAGAGCTTCTTTAATTACCAAACATAGGTAGGCTCAGACGGACCGGCAGATTCCGACAGGACAAGACAAGGTTACAGCAAACATGACGACAGTCTGGTTCAGGCATGAAACACAACAAACAAGAATCCGACAAGGACAGGAGCAGGAACAGAGAGAGATATAGGGACCTAATCAGAGGGAAAAAGGGAACAGGTGGGAAAAGGGGTGACGAGGTGGTTAGGAGGAGACAAGGCACAGCTGGGGGAAAGAGGGGGAGAAAAGGTAACCTAACAACGACCAGCAGAGGGAGACAGGATGAAGGGAAAGGACAGAGACAAGACACAACATGACAGTACATGACAGTCAGAGCAGAATCTATACCATGAAGCCCATGGAACTGTCCGTAGATCGCCAAGATAGAATTGTGATGAGGCATATATCTGGGGAAGGATATAAAATAATTTCTAGAATTTCCAAGAGCACAGTGTTCTCCAACATTGGGAAATTGAAAATATATGGAACAACCCAGTCTCTGCCTAGAGCTGGCCATCCAAACCAAACTGTGGAAATCTATTTAATCCATTTTGAATTCAGGCTGTAACAGCAAAATGTGGAATAAATCGAGGGTTATGAATATATTCTGAAGGCGCTATATTTCACAATGGAGTTACATAATCCCTGTTACTCAATGGAGGTGCAAACATTCAGAAAAAACAACTGCTGTGTATGGTGTGTTGTGTGTACATATATGAGCTCTGATGAATGTGTTTTCAGAGGTAAAACAGTGGAAATATTATCATTATAAAAGCGATGCAGTTGTGCCGAAGGGGCATGAACTATTACATAAGACTCAGTGATGACACCACTTTGACTCTACAGTGCCTTGCGAAAGTATTCGGCCCCCTTGAACTTTGCGACCTTTTACCACATTTCAGGCTTCAAACATAAAGATATAAAACTGTATTTTTTTTGTGAAGAATCAACAACAAGTGGGACACAATCATGAAGTGGAACGACATTTATTGGATATTTCAAACTTTTTTAACAAATCAAAAACTGAAAAATTGGGTGTGCAAAATTATTCAGCCCCCTTAAGTTAATACTTTGGAGCGCCACCTTTTGCTGCGATTACAGCTGTAAGTCGCTTGGGGTATGTCTCTATCAGTTTTGCACATCGAGAGACTGACATTTTTTCCCATTCCTCCTTGCAAAACAGCTTGAGCTCAGTGAGGTTGGATGGAGAGCATTTGTGAACAGCAGTTTTCAGTTCTTTCCACAGATTCTCGATTGGATTCAGGTCTGGACTTTGACTTGGCCATTCTAACACCTGGATATGTTTATTTTTGAACCATTCCATTGTAGATTTTGCTTTATGTTTTGGATCATTGTCTTGTTGGAAGACAAATCTCCGTCCCAGTCTCAGGTCTTTTGCAGACTCCATCAGGTTTTCTTCCAGAATGGTCCTGTATTTGGCTCCATCCATCTTCCCATCAATTTTAACCATCTTCCCTGTCCCTGCTGAAGAAAAGCAGGCCCAAACCATGATGCTGCCACCACCATGTTTGACAGCGGGGATGGTGTGTTCAGCTGTGTTGCTTTTACGCCAAACATAACGTTTTGCATTGTTGCCAAAAAGTTCAATCTGACCAGAGCACCTTCTTCCACATGTTTGGTGTGTCTCCCAGGTGGCTTGTGGCAAACTTTAAACAACACTTTTTATGGATATCTTTAAGAAATGTCTTTCTTCTTGCCACTCTTCCATAAAGGCCAGATTTGTGCAATATACGACTGATT
Organism: Oncorhynchus clarkii lewisi; assembly: GCF_045791955.1. Classification (NCBI taxonomy): domain Eukaryota; kingdom Metazoa; phylum Chordata; class Actinopteri; order Salmoniformes; family Salmonidae; genus Oncorhynchus; species Oncorhynchus clarkii. The sequence goes on along the minus strand of NC_092147.1, from coordinate 38,410,668 downwards.
GTTGTCCTATGGACAGAGTCTCCCACCTCAGCTGTAGATCTCTGCAGTTCATCCAGAGTGATCATGGGCCTCTTGGCTGCATCTCTGATCAGTCTTCTCCTTGTATGAGCTGAAAGTTTAGAGGGACGGCCAGGTCTTGGTAGATTTTCAGTGGTCTGATACTCCTTCCATTTCAATATTATCGCTTGCACAGTGCTCCTTGGGATGTTTAAAGCTTGGGGAATCTTTTTGTATCCAAATCCGGCTTTAAACTTCTTCACAACAGTATCTCGGACGTGCCTGGTGTGTTCCTTGTTCTTCATGATGCTCTCTGCGCTTTTAACAGACCTCTGAGACTATCACAGTGCAGGTGCATTTATACGGAGACTTGATTACACACAGGTGGATTGTATTTATCATCATTAGTCATTTAGGTCAACATTGGATCATTCAGAGATCCTCACTGAACTTCTGGAGAGAGTTTGCTGCACTGAAAGTAAAGGGGCTGAATAATTTTGCACGCCCAATTTTTCAGTTTTTGATTTGTTAAAAAAGTTTGAAAGATCCAATAAATGTCTTCCACTTCATGATTGTGTCCCACTTGTTGTTGATTCTTCACAAAAAAATACAGTTTTATATCTTTATGTTTGAAGCCTGAAATGTGGCAAACGGTCGCAAAGTTCAAGGGGGCCGAATACTTTCGCAAGGCACTGTATATGGAGAAATGCCCTGAGGTACCAAAGGAAATTAGGTCACTCTGTTACGATCTACAGTAGCTGCTTGAATGCAGAAAGGCCACATATAACTAGAGCAGGGGTGTCAAACATACGTAGGTGATTTAAGTAAAAAATGTACAATTATAAAAGTTTTTTATATATACCACTGTATATATATTCTCACTGGTCAGTTTATTAGACACCGACAGGGAGATTAAATTAAGGGGTTTACTGTTAAGATGGGTGGAACCAAAGCAACCCAATGAAAAAATGTGGACTCTTTTATGATATAATAATTGGTTGACGGAATACGTTTACAATCAGGGCACCATGATCATGTAGGCTACATTTCACCTGCTGGCTAGATCAGTTGTGTTTTAAGGACACCACTGCCATCTAGTGGATCATTATTTTAATATTTTAGTACTGACAGGACACCACCAGCATTGACTGATAGCAGTGATGGGAGTCAAGACTAGAAGAACCTTCAAGACCCAGACAAGAATCAGACTTGACCAATACCAGATCTGACCAAGACCAAACCAAGACAACCTCTTCAGACACAGAGACCAACAATACCCTGTTTATCCAGACTAAGACCACTTTCATTGTGGACAGACAAGACCCAGACTTAGACTGGAGACCAACACTCTTGACCAGCATGGCCATTCATAGTAGAAACATGGTCAAGATTAGTAAGTAAAAAGGATGACATTCTCAGTTCCAAAAGACCAACAGGTTGTGGTAAATCTTACTACCACACGGGGACACTGTTTCACAATACAACGTGATGGCGCAATAGCAGTTCGATCTCATGACAATCTGTGTTACTCTCTCAGACAGTGATTTGTCTTCATGTTAACCCCAACACCCCTTTCATCATGTGTAAGTGTATTTGAATAATTATACGGGTATAGTATAAGCTGCAGTTATAAATGTTTTTTAACTGGCCAACCCTGGTTTTAGAGGGCTGCTGTGGGGACAGCTTTTGTTCCCACTCAGCACTACAAACACACCTGATTGAAATAATTGACTAATCATGGTCAATTGATCATTTAATCCAATGTTTTAAAGCTGGGTTGGAACAACATTCTGCACACACTGGTTCTCCTCTGGACCTGGTTTATCCACCTCTGCTGTACAGCAATGAGTTACTGGATCTGGAGTGAGGGAGAAAAGGGGGTAGAGTAGAAAGAAACATCAGAAATGGATATAGACAGAGCATCGAGAGAGGGTGGAGAGAGATCGAGAGGGAGAGAGAGTATACATTATCTCATCCCCCAGTTGGAAGACCAAGTAATCATAAAGGAGCCCTAAAGGAAATTGAATAGAAGCATATGGGCTGACTGCGCATCTCGCTCCACCCTATGGGACCCTGTGCACATCACACACAAACACACACACACACACACACACACACACACACACACACACACACACACACACTAATCAGTCCCACATGGAGGCCAAGTTCTCTTATGAGCATAATGAGTACCACAGTGCTAACAAGGCGCTAATTTAAACTCTCCATTCACCTCACACATACTGGGAATGCTATCACTTACTGCTAAAAGAAAACAAGGCATAGCTGGGACCTTAGTGATAGGGTTGTTCACATGGCATCCAGAAAATGGCACAACTGCTATTCTCAAATTGAACTCACTGTGTTAAAGACTCATGAAAAATCACAGACTTTATACTTTATAACAAGTTTGTTTACTCAGAATACAGTAGACACTGGTATGGTGTTGGCGATATGGTGGTAAGACTAATGAGAGCACAGGGGTGTGAGACAACAGTTTAAAAGGAAATTAGGCTTTGTGTTTGATTGTAAGCCCCTTGTGTTGATCCCTACTGAGCCTTTGTTTTAGTCTGTGCTCTCTTACCCTGTGTGGTTGCTTAGGAAAATCTTTCACCGTGAGTGGATTGGACAAATTATGCCACTAGTTTGCATAAAGCCCCATCTGAAATGGAAATGCCATGTAAAGCAAGGAGGTGGATTATGACCATATCTTCCATTGCCTTTATATACTCTATCCAATGCAATGTTCATAACCAAGTGGGAAGGTGATATTTACCATATACAACTGGAAGAAATCCACTTGAATGCCTCTCCAACTCATAATTACTATTGGGAAACTCGTCTATTGTCCCAGAGCTCCGACTTCTCCCACATGCTGACTTATGACGTGACCTACCAAGGAAATTACCACGATAACAGAATTTTTGGCAGTTAAATGTAATAACAAAACATGATTTATAAAAAGCAATCGAGTGGTATGTTTTTTTTTAACACTATCATTTGTTTATAAACATAATAGCTGTACTTTTAGTTTATGGTTGACACAGCTTGTTGGCCACTAGCCCATCTGCGTTTCTCAATGAGTTCAAGCACGTGAATGCATCCAACTGGTATTTACGACTTCACAACTGGTAATTACCACCTTCCCACTTGGTTATGAACACAGCATTAGCAGTGCACCTGCATGACAAGGGCATAATACTGAAGCCAAAGATATAGAATCAATAGAATAGAGCCTCCTATTTACACAATACTTAATAGAACTTGTATATGCAATAGCTGCAGGTGAAGCAAGGAAAGATGCTCAGTATTCTGAGCAATGAGATAAACTGCAATTAATCAAACATTCCAAATGGTCCACTGTGACCCAATATGGCTGTGGTGGTCCATACACCACAGAGAATTGCTTTGAATGGAATGTCCATTTTTTATTCTACTTCTATGACTGAAGTTCACTCTCTATGTATTCTATGAGTCATTAGGCATCTGTCAGGATACAGTCATTTGAATGTCTAATCCCTCTGGATGTGGTTGGAGTGAAATAACTACCCAAGGGTTATGACCCTTATGTCATAGCTATTCCTGTCCAATAAGAAAGCTTATTTTCATTCTCAACCAATGGCTCTGAATAGCATCTCTGTCTGACAGTATATAGGGCTGCTGTGTATAACACTTCATATTATTGTGGCTGTAGCTTTCAATGCAAATCTGCTACTGCTCATAAACTCTGTCAGTTACCATGACAGGATCTATGAAATATTAGTTCAAACCTCCACAAACACTTGCACACAAACATGTACTACGAACACACACGTCCACATTGAATGAAGATTCAAAATTTGGACCAACATATATGACTGTTAAACATTGGCTACTGTCTTCAGATATATTCATATTCCGATGTATTAACAGTGACAAGCAGCAATGGTCTGCAATGGTTATTGTTTTACGGCCGTTCTGCTGCCATAGGTGAGCCAAAAAAATGTATCCCCCGCAAAACTAGAATAGTCCCAGTAAGCAAAATTACGTTGAAAAGACATCTAAAATACGTATTTTCCAGAAGTTGAAGTTAGGTTCAATTTAGGTTCTGAATGAAAGGTGAAAAGATATTCAAATCAAATCAAATTGTATTTGTCACATGTGCCGAATACAACAGGTAGACCTTATCGTGAAATGCTTACTTACAAGCCCTTAACCAATAATGCAGTTTTAAGAAAATAAGAGTTAAGAAAATGCCAATAGTCCGGGTGGCCATTTGATTAATTGTTCAGCAGTCTCATGGCTTGGGGGTTGAAGCTGGGGGTAAGGAGCCTTTTGGACCTAGACTTGGTGCTCCGGAGCAGTTGCCAAACCAGGCAGTGATGCAACCGGTCAGAATGCTCTCGATGGTCCAGCTGTAGAACTTTTTGATGATCTGGGGACCCATGCCAAATCTTTTCAGTCTCCTAAGGGGGAAAAGGTGTTGTCGTGCCCTCTTCACAACATTCTTGGTGTGTTTGGATCATGATAGTTTATTGGTGATGTGGAGACAAAATAACTTGAAACTCTTGCTCATGTTGAGGGAGAGCTTGTTGTCCTGGCACCACACTGCCAGGTGTCTGACCTCCTCCCTATAGGCTGTCTCATTGTTGTCAGTGATCAGGCCTACCACCACTGTGTCGTCAGCAAACTTAATGATGGTGTTGGAGTCGTGCTTGGTCACGCAGTCGTGGGTGAACAGGGAGTACAGGAGGGGACTAAGCACGCACCCCTGAGGGGCCCCGTGTTGAGGATCAGTGTGGAAGATGTGCTGTTGCCTACCCTTACCATCTGGGGGCGGCCAGTCAGGAAGTCCAGGATCCAGTTGCAGAGGGAGGTGTTTAGTCCCAGGGTCCTTAGCTTAGTGATGAGCTTTGTGGGCATTATAGTGTTGAATGCTGAGCTGTAGTCAATGAACAGCATTCTCACATAGGTGTTCCTTTTGTCCAGGTGAGAAAGGGCAGTGTGGAGTGCGATGGAGATTGCGTCATCTGTGGAATTGTTTCTGGGATGATGGTGTTGATGTGAGCCATGACCAGCCTTTCAAAGCACTTCATGGCTACCGAAGTGAGTGCTTCGGGGCGATAGTCATTCAGGAAGGTTACCTTCACTTTCTTGGGCACAGGGACTATGATGGTCTGCTTGAAACATATACAGTTGAAGTCGGAAGTTTACATACACCTTAGCCAAATACATTTGAACTCAGTTTTTCACAATTCCTGACATTTAATCCTAGTAAAAATTCCCTGTTAGGATCACCACTATTTTAATAAGAATGTGAAATGTCAGAATAATAGTTGAGAGAATGATTTATTTCAGCTTTTATTTCTTTCATCACATTCCCAGTGGGTCAGACATTTACATACACTCAATTAGTATTTGGTAGCATTGCCTTTACTTGTTTAACTTGGGTCAAACGTTTTGGGTAGCCTTCCACAAGCTTCCCACAATAAATTGGGTGAATTTTGTCCCATTCCTCCTGACAGAGCTGGTGTAACTGAGTCAGGTTGTTAGGCCTTTTCAGCTTTTTCAGTTCTGCTCACACATTTTCTATAGGATTGAGGTCAGGGCTTTGTGATGGCCACTCCAATACCTTGACTTTGTTGTCCTTAATCCATTTTGCAACAACTTTGGAAGTATGCTTGGGGTCATTGTCCATTTGGAAGACCCATTTGCAACCAATCTTTAACTTCCTGACTGATGTCTTGAAATGTTGCTTCAATATATCCACATAATTTTCCGTCCTCATGATGCCACCTATTTTGTGAAGTCCATTCTGCAGCAAAGCACCCCCACAACATGATGCTGCCACCCACGTGCTTCACGGTTGGGATGGTGTTCTTCAGCTTGCAAGCCATTATGATCGTTATGGCCAAACAGTTCTATGTTTGTTTCATCAGACCAGAAGACATTTCTCCAAACAGTACAATCTTTGTCCCCATGTGCAGCTGCAAACTGTCGTCTGCCTTTTTTATAGCGATTTTGGAGCAGTGGCTTATTCCTTGCTGAACAGCCGTTCAGGTTATGTCAATATAGGACTCATTTTACTGTGGATATATAGATACTTTTGTACCTGTTTCCTCCAGCATCTTCATAAGGATTCTTTGCTGTTGTTCTGGGATTGTTTTTCACTTTTCGCACCAAAGTACATTCATCTCGAGGAGACAGAACGAGTCTCCTTCCTGAGGGTTATGACGGCTGCATGGTCCCATGGTGTTTATACTTGCGTACTATTGTTTGTACAGATGAACGAGGTGCCTTCAGACGTTTGGAAATTGCTCCCAAATTGCTCGCACTAGACTTGTGGAGGTCTACAATTATATTTCTGAGGTCTTGGCTGATTTCTTTTGATTTTCCCGTGATGTCAAGCAAAGAGGCACTGGGTTTGAAGGTCAGCCTTTAAATAAATCCACAGGTACACCTCCAATTGACTCAAATTATGTCAATTAGCCTATCATAAGCTTCTAAAGCCATGACATCATTCTCAGGAATTTTCCAAGCTGTTTAAAGGCACAGTCAACTTAGTGTATGTAAACTTCTGACCCACCGGATTTGTGATACAGTGAATTATAAGTGAAATAATCTGTTTGTAAACAATTGTTGGAAAAATTACTTGTGTCATGTACAAAGTAGATGTCCTAACCAACTTGCCAAAACTTTAGTTTGTTAACAAGAAATTAGTGGAGTGGTTGAAAAACTTCCGACTTCAACTGTAGGTATTACAGACTCGGTCAGGGAGAGGTTGAAAATGTCAGTGAAGACACTTGGCAGCTGGTAAATTGATGGCTATGAAAAATATAGATGAAAACTCTCTTGGTAGATAGTGTGGTCTACAGCTTATCACAAGGTAATCTACCTCAGGCGAGCAATACCTCGAGACTACCTTAATATTAGACATTGCGCACCAGCTATTATTGACAAATAGACACACACCCCCACTCCTCATCTTACCAGACGTAGCTGTTCTGTCCTGCCGATGCACGGAAACCCAGCCAACAGTATATTGTCCATGTTGTCATTCAGTCACGACTCGATGAAACATAGGATGTTACAGTTTTTAATGTCCCGTTGATAGGATAGTCTCAAATGGAGCTCATCCAGTTTATTCTCCAGTGATTGCACGTTGGCTAATAGAACAGATGGTAGAGGCGGCTTACCCACTCACCGACGAATTCTCACAAGGCACCCTGATCTCTGCTCCATGTATTTCCTTATTTTCTTCATGCGAATGACGGGGATTTGGGCCTTGTCTGGGAGCAACATTATATCCTTCACGTCTGACTCATTAATAAAAAAAATCTCTGTCCAGTTCATGGTGAGTAATCGTTGTTCTGATATCCAGAAGCTCTTTTTGGTCATAAGAGACGATAGCATCAACGTTACAGTGCATTTGAAAAGTATTCAGACCTCTTGACTTTTTCCACATTCTATTAAGTTTCTGCCTTATTCTAAAATGGATTCAATAGTTTTTTCCCTCATCAATCTACACACAATACCTCATAATGGCAAAGCAAAAACAGGTTTGTAGAAATTATTGCACATTTTTATTCAGACCCTTTACTCAGTACTTTGTTGAAGCACCTTTGGCAGCGATTACAGCCTTGAGTTTTCTTGGGTATGATGCTATAAGCTTGGCACACCTGTATTTGTGGAGTTTCTCCCATTCTTCTCTGCAGATCCTCTCAAGCTCTGTCAGGTTGGATGGGGAGCGTCGCTGCAAGGCTATTTTTGGGTCTATCCAGAGATGTTTGATCGGATTCAAGTCCGGACTCTGGCTGGGTTGCTCAAGGACATTCAGGGACATGTCCTGAAGCCACTCCTGCATTGTCTTGGCTGTGTGCTTAGGGTCGTTGTCCTGTTGGAAGGTGAACCTTCGCCCCAGTCTGAGGTCCTGAGCACTCTGGAGCAGGTTTTTATCAAGGATCTCTCTGTACTTTGCTCCGTTCATCTTTGCCTCGATCCTGACTAGTCTCCCAGTCCCAGCCGCTGAAAAACATTAGACCAGATCATCTTGTTTCTCATGGTCTGAGAGTCATATAGGTGCCTTTTTGCAAACTCCAAGCGGGCTGTCGTGTCTTTTACTGAGGAGTGGCTTCCATCTGACCACTCTACCATAAAGGCCTGATTGGTGGAGTGCTGCAGAGAGTTGTCCTTCTGGAAGGTTCTCCCATCTCCACAAAGGAACTCTGGAGCTCTGTCAGAGTAACCATCGGGTTCTTGGTCACCTCCCTGACCAAGGCCCTTCTCCCCCGATTGTTCAGTTTGGCCGGGCAGCCAGCTCTAGGAAGAGTCTTGGTGGTTCCAAACTTCTACCATTTAAGAATGATGGAGGCCACTGTGTTCTTTCGGGACCTTCAATGCTGCAGAAATGTTTGATACCCTTCCCAAGATCCTGTCTCGGAGCTCTAAGGACAATTCCTTTGACATAATGGATTGGTTTTTGCTCTGATATGCACTGTCAACTGTGGGACCTTATATAGACAGGTGTGCCTTTCCAAGTCATGTCAAATCAATGTAATTTACCATAGGTGGTAAATTTACTTAAATTTACTTACGTAAATAAGGTATTTCTGTTTTTTATTTGAAATACATTTGCAAACATTTCTAAAAACCTGTTTTTCCTTTTTTATGTTGGGGTATTATGTGTAGATTGATGAGGAAATTATTTTATTTATTCCATTTTAGAATAAGGCTGTAACGTAACAAAATGTGGAACAAGTCAATGGGTCTGAATACTTTCCAAATCCACTATATATACAAAATAAGTTACAAACAATGTGAAAAAACACACGAAATAGCACAATTGGTTTGGTAAAATGTCAGCCATCCCCTCCGGTACCATTCTTCTACAGTACGTTGACATCTGTGATTGGTTCAGATTTGGTCCTTACCGGACTAAAGATCTATGTCCATGGACATTGAAATCAAGGCCTGTCTGGATCTCACCAAATCTGGAACCAAACATTGACGTCTATAAATGATTTATTTTCAACTTTCAACTTTTTGGGGTACTTGCCTGTTTTCTTGTTATTTTGGCATTAATACCTGTGTCACGACTTCTGCCGAAGTTGATGCCTCTCCTTGTTCGGGCGGTGCTCGGTGGTCAACGTCGCCGGTCTTCTAGTCATCGCCGATCCATTTTTTCGTTTTCCATTTGTTTTGTCTTGTTTTCCCACACACCTGGTTCTCATTTCCCTCATTATGTGTTGTGCATTTAACCCTCTGTTTCCCCCATGTCTTTGTGTGGTATTGTTTATTCTGTTTCATGTTATGTCACTCATGGGGACACTATGTCACCGCCAAGTCTTAGGGTAGAGCTCGAAAATTCAAGCCCAATGGGAGTTGCCATAGAGTTACATTAAAAGTGCCCATCCAAGAAGGCTCAAGGTCATTGGCAACAAATAAAATGACGTCAAATCACGTTGTAGCTACAATAGCTTTGATTGAACTGTCAACATCATACTTTCAAAATCTTAGCTTGCAGTCATCATCATGAATCAAGTTGACAATCTACTGGCACATCCTTTTTAATCTTTGTCATATGAAAATAAATAATGAAAAGAAATTACAGATAAAACATATAGGTGCTCATCGGCCATTGGACATAAACACAGTAGTGGAAAAAGTAAAGATAACTTAATAGAAAATGACTCAAGTAATAGTGAAAGTCACTAGTAAAATACTACTTGAGTATAAGTCTGAAAGTATTTGGTTTTAAATATACTTAAGTATCAAAAGTAAAACTATAAATCATTTCAACTTCCTTATACTAAGCAAACCATTATTGACAGATAGCCAGGGGCACACTCCAAAACTCAGAAAGAGTTTACAAAAGAAGCGTTTGTGTTTAGTGATTCCGCCAGTTCAAAGGCAGTAGAGATGACCAGGGACGTTCTCTTGATTAGTGTGAAACTGACCATTTTCCTGTCAAAATTAAAAGAGTACTTTTGGGTGTCAGGGAATATGTATGGAGTAAAAAGTACATTATTTTCTTTAGGAATGTAGTAAATGTAAAAGTTGCCAAAAATATGAATAGTAAAGTAAAGTACAGATACCCCCCAAAAATTACTTAAGTAGTACTTTAAAGTATTTTTACTTAAGTACTTTACACCACTGCATAAACATTACACAACAAGTTGGAAATCGCAAATTCAATAATGAGGGGTTTGGAACGAATCAGTGGCTAACTGCAAGCATTGCAAAGCAATCATTATCCTGCTGTTCAGTGGAGTGGCTGTGTGGTCCCAAGTCTACGATTAAAGGTCTCTTTTCTTAGTTTAAAATTAGAAACATTCAACATTGGCCATGCTGTCAATGAAGCATGATTTGTGCCGCGCTCAAAACAACTGTTGACCTGAAACTGCAAAATCTGACTTCAGTGAGTTGAAGACAACTGGGAACTCGTGAAAATATTCCAACTCCAACTCAGAATTGTAAATCGGGAACTCAGGCCTCTTTCTAGAGCTACGACCTGAAGGTCACTGACGTCATCATGATTCAACCTTTTTTTTCAAGTTTCCACTTGTCTTGAAAGCACCATGAATCCAGAGAATGTCAGACTTTGATGATAAAGTTTGATAAACATATTTGCCCACGAAGGACCGCCGCACCACCTTCCTGTTCAAGTGAGCACAGCACAACAAGGTGAGTCCAAAAATGTACTGTATGCTGCTGCATAAATTATGTAATATGCCAGGGAGATATGTATACTCTAGCTAAAGAAGTAATACTAGTGTATGCTGTGTAGTAAGCTGTTAGTAGCCCTAATGCCTCACCCTAATAATTTGGTCTATTTGCACCTCTTAATTTTGCCTACTGTTCTGACTTGGTGGTGCACATGTAGCCTATAAACTGTTTTTGAGAAATGTAATCATTGAATATTGTAAGAGCTTTCATTGTCGGCTTATATCCCCCCTTTATTTATCCTACAGTTCTGACTTGGTGTACAGGGAGAACACTGTAAGAACAGCCCAGGTTCTGAATTCTGTCACTGTACATTTCAAAAGTGCTGAACAAATAGTTATAATGACTTCGTCCATCCTGGCTTGCTCATTCGTGTCTTAATCGAAAATACGGATTGCCCCTTATCCGCTTGTCGTCCCCTTATGCCATAGTTTGTACATCTCAGTTGTCAATAGAAAACACATTTGTTTAAGCAAGTCAGCCATATGCTTTTTTTAAAGGCAGTAAATGAGGCTGAATGAACTGTTTCACTGCTAGACAAGGCTCCGCTCGTAGCCAGGTGTAGCAGTGGTAAGATGTTGGGAACGCTGTCTGGACTCTGCTGTTGCAACAGTTTTATGTAAGCCCTAACAGTTTGTGGGCACTGTTTGTCACCGTTATAGTGCAATTAATGTATTGTTTCGTGTTGTGTTGTGTAGTAGCTTTGCTGGCATTCATCACACATTTTTGCGGGGGATGCATGCCCCACCAAGATGTACATGCTAAAATCGCAACTGACCCTATCCTGTATCCGCTACATGATTTATGTTAGATAATTTTCTTGACAGAACATTGGTGGAGCACTTCAGAGATGCGTCTCTCCAACAGCACCATGGAGAGGCGCGCTGGGAATGGACAAGCAAAATATTTAGCGCCCCTGCCTTTGACAAAGTGGTCACTGATTATCAAAGAGCGGCATCAGCGCTCACCTTAAAAAATCCACATGGCACTGGTTGAGAGAAATTGTCATTGTTTTGGGGCAGTACTATGTGAGGTTTTATGTATTGACGTTGGAGATGCGTCTTGGTCAGTTTAGCTCAGAAAATGCTACCTTCGTCAATCTGCCACCATAGGCGACCGCCTAATCCTGCCTAATGAGCGGGCCGGCCGTGCCTAGGATCCATAAAAACATTACAAAGTGTCATCATCTAATTGGCTGAGCATCTATACTGAGCACAAGCCACCCACCGCAGCCAACAAACAAACAGCCAGGCAAAGCCATTTATTAACTCAATGCCTAATCTCCATTAGTCTCCGTTAACTCTCCATAATCCATTTTAGATTACACTGGCTAGCCTCTCTGGATCCATAGGCCCTACACATTCAACCCCCAGCATTGGCGTTATAAAGCATATCATCACATAATTGAACTATAGTGTGAATTATTTGCATTGTCAAAATTAGGATTTAACATTGATGGAATACAATGACTATTATGGTGCAATAAATAGACCTTTATCCAGATATCTACCCTGTTTGTTGGCTATATACTCATATCTCTGGCCCAGGCTCTGAAACCTGGCACTGCACTATTAGGTAGGTGGGCTACTTTCTTGACTTCTGCATTTCTGTAAAGATAAAACAGAGATAGATATGATATTGCATATAATGCACGCAGCTGCTTTTTGAACCTGTCATGTATGTTATAAACTCACAGGTACAAAATGTTGCCTTCATCTCAATGGGTTCAGGGCATCACCTCAAGAGAGCAGCAATATTATCAGTTTGGTGCCAGACAGAAAATATAATTTGATGCGGGTGCTGCGCGCTATCACGCATGCGCATACATTGGGTATTTGAAGAACAGGAAACAAACCTTTCAACAGCGTAAAGAAACGTGAAAATTGTGAACGCTGCCGAAACATCAGAATACGTATACATCGGCAGATAACAGAGATAGAAACAGCAACGAAAAGTAGTTTTCAAGTGAAGTAATAGTGCTGCTGAGAAACAATTTGTTTGGCTAGCCTGGGTGCGAGGCAAGGGTTGTGTTTGAATCTCCGACTCGAGGGAGTCGCCCTCCTTTTAGCTTGTGCATGTTGAACGTTTTATCTTTTTAACTTTTACACCTTTTGGGGAATCTGCTTGAAGATGGGGTGTACTCTGAGCACGGGTGATAAGGCGGCGCAGGAGCGCAGTAAAATAATCGACAGGAATTTACGGGACGACGGGGAAAAAGCAGCACGAGAAGTCAAGCTGCTTCTGCTCGGTGAGACCAAGACGGAGTGTCGAACGAATGTTTGAATGAAAAGTTAGCTTGCTGGCTAACCTGAGCTAGCTTATATTGCTTAACTATATATCGAACAGTCTTATACAGTTGGTGTACAATAGTTTGATAGTGTTAACATTGATAACTTTGCTGAATGAAATTCAACAAATCCAAATTGCTAGCTAGTTAACGTTAGTCTAGTCAATAGCTCGCTAACAAGCTACTTAGCTAGCCCTTGTTGGATAGCGAACTACTGGCCATGCAGCTAGCCAAGTACCCCATCCTTAGTTAGCTTTTAACTGGCTAGCTAATCTCTCTCCGGTGTCACGGCCATCTAACTGTTGTCTCAATCAGGGCCCCGTTTCCCTATAGCGATGGAATTGATTCTTTTGAGTGTTTTTAACTCTGCATATTTCCTACAACGGCCGTACTGTAATTGCGTTTCCCAAAGCACCACGCAGAGAAATCGGTCGTCAAGTGCTTTGTTGGAGCATGTCTTTACTGATAGCGAGATGAAAGGGAGCGCTGCTCTCGGATCATCTTTCTCAATTCAAATATTTCCTTAATATTATAAATATTTCACACTACTGACGACGGAACATCTCCTAGAGTTTACCCAATACATTTGATAAGTCACCGATTTGGAACATTGTGCACATGTTAGGCTACACATCATGAAATGGGCATATATTGAGACAAATTAGACAGTAGCCTAAAATAAGCAAATAACTCGATTGAACATGAAATGTATTTAAACATGCCTATTTTAATAAAGTCCGTTCGCTTTTCATTTGAAGCTTCTCTTTATACGTCGCTTGTTTGTATCAGTTGCAGACATCGGCAATGTGATATTGGTAGTCAACTAGTACTCCGCGGCCACAGAGACACGGATAAACCATGTTATTCCATGTTTAGCGGAGATCTTTGTATAGAGTGACGCGGAAGGGCAGGAAAGCAACCAACTACGCATTCATGGTACTTTCAAGAGAACTGGGAGTGGGAAAATCGAGGTCAAATCGTCCGTGATCTTAGAGGCCGAAGTTTCCAACTTGGAATTCCGAGTCGGATGACCGGGGTTACACGATTTCCCCCCATGTGTTTTTTCCGTTCCCAGTTGTCTTGAACACAATTCGAAAGTCGGCCATTTCCGAACTCCCAAGTTGTTTTGGACGCGTATTGGCTGTAATGCCTAGTTTACGTCGACTGGTGATGCATTTCATTACGCCGTACATCTTCAGTCTTGCCTCGCTACCGAACGTACAAGTGGCGTGTTTGTAACGCAAGATGGCGAGCCTGGCCATTTCTTTCAAGACAGGATTCATGTATTGTTTCAGGTGACAACTTGTTTTTCCTCAACTTGTTTCTCTAACTCCATAGGAAGTCAAGCTAGCCTGCACTGTAGTGCACCTAGCTAAAGCTAGTCTAGGTTGAAGATGCCATTGTTTATGATGGTAATGCCGTTTGTTTTTGGTTATAGTTATTAGGTAGAGGTCGCTAGCTACAATCGTATCTTCAGCCTAGCTTTTAGCTAACTAGCTGCTCTGCAGTATACGCTAGCTTGACTTGCTATAAACTTTGAGGAAAAGTATCTAAACAAAACATGTTTTATTATTACCAGAAACTATATATTTATCCTGTGTTGACAGTTTGCGGTGGAATACATGAAGTTGCATGTACTTTTTTAGAACTATAAACTAATATTTTCATAAGCATATTGTTTTTCCAGTAGTATATGATTTCTTTCATTACCGATTCCTCTAACCACGTTGAGCCTCATATTGCCACAGAGAATGACACAGCAGCGTTGGTGACTGTGTACATTGACCTGGCCTAACCTCAAATTCCAAGACTTTCACAGCCTTAGTCCTGGGGCCTGATGAGGTTTTAATATAGGGCTCATCAGGCATTAATTTTCATGCCGATCGAAGCTCTAATCAAATCCAGACATTTATATGCCGGGATAATATTTTATATATTCTTGGGATGGAACATTTGTAAAACAAAGTATTCAACCATAATGTAAACTCACCCCATGCCGTACAAATGTGCGCAACCGCAACATTCAAACGCGGCTACAAAGAAAACTAATGGGACTGTTGACTTCAAAATCGGGGGTGTGAACTAGGTTTCTATTCAAGCGTTGATGGACATGGTAATGGCTCTGTAGTATTGGAGAAAAGTCGAAAAAAACAGACCCTCCCGTTACATTGGGACATGTCATGTCGGAACGTACAGCACGCATAAAGCAATTATTTCTGTCTTACAATCTCTCTCCACCAGGTGTAGCACGTCTCTCATCGTTTAGAAACAAGAAATGGACAGTGACGGGGGTAAGGGTGGGATACCTAGTCATTTTTTGCGTCGTCATTGCATGCGATCATCATTCTCAAAGCCGCTGTTTACTTCTAAGATCACTTTAGCACTGCCCGAAAAACCAGACTCAAATTCGACACAAACCTTCAAATAGGTATGTAATGACACATTATATAAACTCTTTATAGTGTTTTATTTACATTTTAGTGACGATAAGTTGGACAGATCCGAGTGATTAAGTGAAAATAAAAAAAAATCCCACACGACAGCTCTCCTTCTCATGCATTAGTTTCGCTTCCCCGTCCGCCATTTTTAAAAAGACCCGACGGGGCTCATTGCCTGCTTGAATTATGCAGAAACGGGCAGCGTTTAGGTCATGTAATTTATTCTGTTGGAAAGGGGAGAAATTGTGCTTTACAATGGTATTGACATTACAGTTGATCTGGAAGTATTACATTTTGGGGGTGCTAAAATCGGGGCAATTGTACGGACCTAGGCTATGTACGAGTTTACGTTAGTTGAAAACCCAATTTTTTTTTATTTCAAAACTTATTTGAGAGCAAAAGTGCAAGGGCAACAATATACTGTATTTGGTACAACTGTAGTGAACGTTAGAATCTAGTAGCAGCCAAATGACATCACACTAGCTAAAATATGAATCCATAACAATCTCGCTGGAAATGGACACCGATTCTTCTACTCTCCTTTTTGCTATAAATGATTCCCACAGCATAAGAATACTTTTTGTTGTCAGTCAACTACCCAAGTTATTTGTGGTGTGAAGTTCACAGGCTTTATAGTTTCTTCGTTTGCTTCCCAAATAGACTTATGTTTTGTGTATACTACTGAAATATTAGATATGTTTTATATTTTGCAATTGTATTGCTGTTGGGTTTTGTCCATAGGGACTGAACTCAAGCTCTGGATTTCTCATTTTCATTAGAAGTTTTTCTTTTTTCTTCTCCTGAGTGTTTGAAAGTGAAACCTGAAGTCCATGCGTGCTGTCTGTGTGATGTGTTTACATGCAAATACTCTGCAGCCCCCAACCTGGCTTCCCAGAAAATGTCCTTTGGCAGCTCAGGCAGTCTAGAAGAAGTGTGTACCCTTGTGCACAATTTAAGGCACATTCCAAGGAAGATGGATAGTGTCATGTTTATGATTCTGGTCTTGGGGTGGTTTTTGATACATTTTGTCAATGTAACATACAATGATTACTAGCGCTCACTAACAAGCTACAGTACATTTGCAAAAAGTGCAACCCAAAGTCACTGTAGGAAACTTCATAATAGATCATTTGGATGATAACATGGAAGTCTTCTCTAATCTTGTGATTTTAGCCTAAACTTGGATGGCCAAGATGTTAACTGAGTAGCTTGTCACTTTCCTCACCCTGTTGGTTGTCTTGATTCTCTACAACAGGCGGTTGCTTGGCAACATGCACAGGCTGGTTCACATTACCAGCTGTGAGGGAAACTGTGGGCTAAACAAATGCAACTGGGGCATAATGAAGCACTCTCACCTGACTGCTTCTGGAAGACCTAGCGCGGTTAACCAAACACGCCCGACTCAAAGACTTGGGGATTAACCAAATGTTACCTGGGCAGTGGCTCTAAGACGAGGCACGATGACCCAAACTTACATGGCTCTAAGAGTATGGGATGAATCTAACTTACCTGCCTACCCCTATGAGCCAGTAGGGTCTTTGGCACAAAGCAGCTTTCCCCCAACCATTAGGTGCTCTGCATCCCAGGCATGTTCCAGTCCAGGTCGTGTTAGTTGCAGTATCAGATCTCACACCTGGGGCATAACGCAATGTGTGTTCTATAGGGCTATCTTGGTCCACCGAAAGTCGTCTGTTCTTTCGACTAATTGATTGGTTGAAATGTTAGTGTATTTTTCCATGTAGGCACACCCTGTGTTTTCAATTAGCCCCCAATCTATGGATTTCACGATTGGGCCAGAGGTGGGCCTGGTAGGGCTTAGGCCCACAATCTTAGGAGCCAGGCCCACCTACTCAGAATGAGTTTTTCCCTACAAAAGGGCTTTATTACAGCCAAATACTCCCCAGTTTCATCAGCTGTCCGGGTGGCTTGTCTCAGACGATACCGCAGGTGATGAAGCCGGATGTTGTCCTGGGCTGGCATGGTTACATGTGGTTGTGAGCAGGGCTCGCAAATAACTTTTTCCCTCGCCATCCCAAAATTCAATTTCAACGGTCCCAAACTGAACGTGAACAGTGACAGATATATAGAGAGAGATATATATATGTGTGTGTGCCAACATGGGTCTAGGTCATTTGCAGTGGTTTTAAAGTAATTGGTGTATTTCTAAAACAGTCTATATTGCTTAAACTTGTTTATAAACCTTTTTGCATCTTAATGAAAACAGAAAAATAACCATTACATTTAATAATTATCATTGATTAATTGAAGATGTATACAATATCTCAGAACAATGTTATTGTGAACTGGTTACTGAATTAACTTAAGTTAGAGATGTTACATTCGACCACCAGCTGCCCCATTTTTAAACAAAATAGCTCAAATATAAAATGCTTTCACTTTCTCTGCTTCACCCTCGCCTTGACCTTGTTGAGAGCTTGCTAGCAGCCAGGGTCTAAAATCTAAAATTAACCTTTTGGTACACCAGCCACTGTGGCAGGTAGATAATTAAAATAAAATGCATCTAGTAGCCACAATTTTTAGCAACTAGAATATATTTAGCTGAAATTACACAAATGGATTAGCATGCATTGTAAGGTTTTGAAAACGATGTATTTATTATTAAGTAATGTGAAATATTTCATTTTTTTGTGATCCTAGCCTTTTAACCAAAATATCAGATAAGACAAATGTTCACCTTCCACTTTTTAAGGGTGGGAGGTTTCCGTGGTAATGTGACTCAAGTCATGTTTGTTCCTGAGCGATCGAGTCTGACTTGTATCCACGTTGCTTCTCTTCCCTAGCATTTTGAAAGTCTAACATTGTTTTGTTCACAAGCTAGGTTGTTTTTATTTTAAAAAATGGCCAAGGAACACAAGGACAACGTCTCACTTCAGTAGACTTACATTTCAAGTAAATTTAAACTTTTATGCCTGTGTGCAGTGCTTTTAAAAAATAAATCTGACTCTCTGTGCATCATGTGTGCACGCACAGCCCCCAGCCAGGCAGTGTTGCAGCGCAAGGCAGAAATACTTTGCACATTTTATTGTGCTTTTGGTTCAGGTCAGGTAGATGCAACCATATTCTCTAGAATATCATAGGAGCTATCCATAGCCTACATACTATGCAAATGCACATGAAACCTCAGCTCTGGGCCGGCGGGCCCGCAGACAGACTGGGAGAGTAAAATGTGTATACTAATAGGCCTATTTGCTCAACATTGGAATGATATTATACATTTCCATAACCAAAATATTTAAATTTGCGATTCCTAGGCAGCCATATCATCGTTTGAAACCTGGACGTTTTACATAGCCTATCTTACCTTGGCGCCGGAGAGGATGGCTGCTGTTTTTATTGGCTCTTAACCAGAGCTAGTTTTAGTTTTTTAACTTTGTGGAGATGATGTTGCTGCTACTGTCTTTTCTGACCGAAAAGAGCTTCTGGACATCAAAACAGCGACTACTCACCCCGAATTGGACATCTTTTTATTTTATTTTAATAAGTCGGATGGGAAGGATATACTCAACATCCTAACTATTATAGACTACAAAGGGAAGCACAGCCGAGAACTGCCCAGTGACATGAGCCTACCAGACGAGCTAAATAACTTCTATGCTCGCTTCGAGGCAAGTAGCACTGACACATGCATGAGCGCATCAGCTGTTCCGGAAGACTGTGATCACGCTCTCCACAGCTGATGTGAGTAAGATGTTTAAACAGGCCAACATTCACTAGGCCGCAGGGCCTAATGGATTACCAGGACGTTAACTCCGAGCATGCGCTGAAGAACTGACAAGTGTCTACGCTGACACTTTCAACCTCTCCCTGTCGGAGTCTGCAATACCAACATGTTTCAAGCAGACCACCATAGTCCCTGTGCCCAAGAACACGATGGTAACCTGCCTAAATGACTACTGACCCGTATCACTCACGTCTGTAGCTATGAATTGCTTTTGAAAGGCTGGTCACTGCGCACATCAACACCATTATCCCAGAATCCCTAGACCCACTCAAATTTGCATACCGCCCAAACAGATCCACAGATGATGCAATCTCTATTGCACTCCACACTGCCATTTTCCACCTGGACAAAAGGAACACCTATGTGAGAATGATATTCATTGACTACAGCTCAGCATTCAACACCAGTGCCCTCTAAGCTCATCACTAAGCTAAGGACCCTGGGACTAAACACCTCCCTCAGCAACTGGATCCTGGACTTCCTGACGGGCCGTCCCCAGGTGGTAAGGATAGGCAACAACGCATCCTCCATGCTGATCCTGATCCTAAGCACCACTGTTGTCATCGGAAAACTTATGATGGTTTTGGAGTCGTGCCTGGCCGTGCAGTCATAAGTGTACAGGGAGTACAGGAGGGAACTGAGCACACTAAGGGTGCATGCTCAGTCCCCTCCTGTACTCTGCTCACTCATGACAGCACGACTCCAACATCAAGTTTGCTGATGACACAACAGTGGTAGGCCTGATTTACAAACAACGATGAGACCGCCTATAGGGAGGAGGTCAGAGACCTGACTGTGTGGCTCAAGGACAAAAACCTCTCCCTCAACGTGATCAAGACAAAGCAGATTGTGGACTACAGGAAAAGGAGGACCGAGCACGCCCCCATTAACATCGACGGTGCTGTAGTGGTGTAGGTTGAGAGCTTCATGTTCCTTGGTGTCCACATCACCAACAAACTAACATGGTTCAAGCACACCAAGACAGTTGTGAAGAGGGCACGACTAAACCTGTTCTCCCTCAGGAGACTGGAAGTATTTGGCATGGGTCCTCAGATCCTCAAAGTTCTACAGCTGCACCATCGAGAGCATCCTGACTGGTTGCATCACTGCCTAGTATGGCAACTTCTCGGCATCTGACCGCAAGGCACTACAGAGGGCAGTGTGTACGGCCCAGTACATCACTGGGGTCAAGCTGCCTGCCATCCAGGACCTCTACCAGGCGGTGTCAGAGGAAGGCCCTAATAATGTTCAATGACTCCAGCCACCCTAGTCATAGACTGTTTCTCTAAGTCTAGGTCCAAGAGGCTTCTTAACAGCTTCTAACCACCCCCCCCCCAAGCCATAAGACCTGAGGTTCTAATCAAATGGCTACCCAGGCTATTTGCATTGCCCCCCACGTTGCTGCTACTCTGTTGTCTAAGCATAGTCACTTTAACTCTACCCACATGTACATATTACTTAGACACCGGTGCCCCTTGTATTTAGCCACATTGTTATTTTACTGCTGCTCTTTAATTATTTGTTATTCTTATCGCTTATTTTCTGTATTTTTTTTAATGGCATTGTTGGTTAAGGGCTTGTAAGTAAGCATTTCACTGTTAGGTCTATACCAGTTGTATTCCTTGCATGTTGACGCATACGATTTGATTTTAATAGCCTACAGCCAAAATCTGACCATAGATAACAAGCAAAGATTTCCTGATATGCCATTAAAACCAGCATTTATTCTACTATCCAAAGGCAGTAAGGCACAATCCTTGTTACATTTTTAGATATTCCCTCTAAGTTTCTACAATTAGGCTGTATATCCATCCCTGTCACATAAATTTAAAAACGCTCGCATCAGGTGCGTGTTTTAGAATGGTGTTCTCCCATAATAGCATTTTGGAACATTCACGCAAATGGCTGAGATGAGGGAACACATTGCAGCGCCTGTAATGTAAATTATTCATATTTTATCAATTTTTAAGCTATATGTTGTGATTTTTTTCATCACTCTTCTTTGTTTAAACATTTTAGTATGGCAAATCAAATCAAATAAAATTTATTTATATAGCCCTTCGTACATCAGCTGATATCTCAGTGCTGTACAGAAACCCAGCCTAAAAACCCAAACAGCAAGCAATGCAGGTGTAGAAGCACGGTGGCTAGGAAAAACTCCCTAGAAAGGCCGAAACCTAGAGAGGAACCAGGCTGTGGGGTGGCCAGTCCTCTTCTGGCTGTGCCGGGTGGAGATTATAACAGAACATGGCCAAGATGTTCAAATGTTCATAAATGACCAGCATGGTCAAATAATAATAAGGCAGAACAGTTGAAACTGGAGCAGCAGCACGGCCAGGTGGACTGTGGACAGCAAGGAGTCATCATGTCAGGTAGTCCTGGGGCATGGTCCTAGGGCTCAGGTCCTCCGAGAGAGAGAAAGAAAGAAGGAGAGAATTAGAGAACGCACACTTAGATTCACACAGGACACCGAATAGGACAGGAGAAGTACTCCAGATATAACAAACTGACCCTAGTCCCCCGACACACAAACTACTGCAGCATAAATACTGGAGGCTGAGACAGGAGGGGTCAGGAGACACTGTGGCCCCATCCCCGGACAGGGCCAAACAGGAAGCATATAACCCCACCCACTTTGCCAAAGCACAGCCCCCACACCACTAGAGGGATATCTTCAACCACCAACTTACCATCCTGAGACGAGGCTGAGTATAGCCCACAAAGACCTCCGCCACGGCACAACCCAGGGGGGGGGGGGGGGCAACCCAGACAGGATGACCACATCAGTGAATCAACCCACTCAGGTGACGCACCCCCTCCAGGGACGGCATGAGAGAGCCCCAGTAAGCCAGTGACTCAGCCCCTGTAATAGGGTTAGAGGCAGAGAATCCCAGTGGAAAGAGGGGAACCGGCCAGGCAGAGACAGCAAGGGCGGTTCGTTGCTCCAGAGCCTTTCCGTTCACCTTCCCACTCCTGGGCCAGACTACACTCAATCATATGACCCACTGAAAAGATGAGTCTTCAGTAGAGACTTAAAGGTTGAGACCAAGTTTTTGCATCTCTGACATGGGTAGGCAGACCGTTCCATAAAAATGGAGCTCTATAGGAGAAAGCCCTGCCTCCAGCTGTTTGCTTAGAAATTCTAGGGACAATTAGGAGGCCTGCGTCTTGTGACCGTAGTGTAGGTATGTACGGCAGGACCAAATCAGAGAGATAGGTAGGAGCAAGCCCATGTAATGCTTTGTAGGTTAGCAGTAAAACCTTGAAATCAACCCTTGCCTTGACAGGAAGCCAGTGTAGAGAGGCTAGCACTGGAGTAATATGATCAAATTTTTGGGTTCTAGTCAGGATTCTAGCACTAACTGAAGTTTATTTAGTGCTTTATCCGGGTAGCCGGAAAGTAGAGCATTGCAGTAGTCTAACCTAGAAGTGACCAAAAGCATGGATTAATTTTTCTGCACCATTTTTGGACAAAGTTTCTGATTTTTGCAATGTTACGTAGATGGAAAAAAGCTGTCCTTGAAATGGTCTTGATATGTTCTTCTGGCACCACTGCCTTATGCACTTTTGCGGCACAAAGGTGTTTAGGGACCTTGGAGAGAATGCAAGAACTTTAAACTATTTTCGATGCAAAATTTCCAAATTACATCAGTTTGACCGGTTTGTAAGTTAATAGAAGGTTGTGAAAACAACCCAACATATTTCTGCTAAGATTTCAGTTTAGCTTGGATGCATATTTTATGTGGTTTGAAATAGTATCAATCTTTATAAGCAAGTTTATCATAACTGCACATTCACTCAAGATGCTGAAAGAAATCACGTTTCTTCACTCGTGTTCCTGAATAACGATTACGCTTACATTTTGGTATATCACTTTACTGCAAGAAATGGTCTAGATTTCAGTTCCCCTTTAACACCTCTGAACAGTAGGCTACAGTTCCATTGACGTGCCATAGGCCTGCGTGCCTTCAGAAAGTATTCATACACTGGCTTATTCCACGCTTTTGTTGTTACAGCCTGAATTCAAAATCTATTAGTCTCATCTACACAGTACCCCATAATGTCAAACCCAACCATTTTTTTGTTGACATTTTTGCCTGCATTTGGCTTAGGGGTGGACGATATGCAGTAAAATTCAAATCACTATTTTCCACTGTCCGCACAATAACAATATATATTTTTTTAATTGAGTGGCAGAACGACAGATTTTCACCTTGTCAGCTCGGGGGATCCAATCTTGCAGCCTTATAGTTAACTAGTTCAATGCAATAACGACCTGCCTCTCTCTCGTTGCACTCCACAAGGAGACTGCCTGTTACGCAAATGCAGTAAGCCAAGGTAAGTTGCTAGCTAGCATTAAACGTATCTTATAAAAAACAATCAATCATAATCACTAGTTAACTACACATGGTTGATGATATTACTAGATATTATCTAGCGTGTCCTGCGTTGCATATAATCTGACTGAGCATACAAGTATCTGACTGAGCGGTGGTAGGCAGAAGCAGGTGAGTAAACATTCATTCAAACCAGCAGCTCTTCATTGTACGTCAAGCATTGCGCTGTTTATGACTTCAAGCCTATCAACTCCCGAGATGAGGCTGGTGTAACCGAAGTGAAATGGCTGGCTAGTTGGCGCACGCTACTCTCTCTGAGCCTTGGGGTGGTTGTTTCCCTTGTTCTGCATGGGTAACGCTGTTTCGATGTGGTGGCTGTTGTCGTTGTGTTGCTGGTTCGAGCCCAGGGAGGAGCGAGGAGAGGGATGGAAGCTATACTGTTACACTGGCAATACTAAAGTGACTATAAGAACATCCAATAGTCAACGGTTAATTAAATACAAATGGTATAGAGGGAAATAGTCCTATAATTCCTATAATAACTACAACCTAAAACTTCTTAACTGGGAATATTGAAGACTCCTGTTAAAAGGAACCACCAGCTTTCATATGTTCTCATGTTCTGAGCAAGGAACGTTAGCTTTCTTACATAGCACATATTGCACTTTTACTTTCTTCTCCAACGCTTTGTTTTTGCATTATTTAAACCAAATTGAACATGTTTCATTATTTACTTGAGGCTAAATAGATTTAATTGATGTATTATATTAAGTTAAAATAAGTGTTAATTCAGTATTGTTGTAATTGTCATTATTACAAATACAAAAATAAAAAAAATAAAACAATTCGGCCGATTTAATCGGTATTGGCTTTATTGGTCCTCCAATAATCGGTATCAGCGTTGAAAAATCATAATCGGTCGACCTCTAGTCTGTATGTTTCTCAGTTCACCATGTAACAGTTCACTACAAGTTCTGTCCCAGGAACACCAGCCTATTGACAGTTTCTGGCTTCAAAGTTGCCCTGTGGTTTGTGACCACACTGCCCCCAGTGCTAAATGCCCTCTGAGGGTGAACTTGTGGCAGGGATGCCTAATGTAAGAAGCTTCCAAGACTCTACAATCGACTTATTTGCTGATTGTGGAGCAGTGGCAGCTTCTTTCTCTGTCTTGTCCTCTTCAAGAGCGAAGTCTCCCACAGCTGTGTTCCCTACCAGGAAGGCTTCTGTCTCGGAGGCAGTTCACCTCCACCAGCTTCTCGGTGGTCATGAACCTTGGATCCAGAAAGGTAGCCATGATGAGCAGCTCATCTGTTTCAGGGTCGGTCGGTGTATATGTCATTCAAGTAATTGAGGACCCTCATCTTAATCTCTCGGGTCAGTTTGGCTTCGCCTTAATTTGATTTCAGAACATCGTCTTAAGCAACATGGAGAACCGGCTTCAGGTAAGACACACACGTATGTCTCTCCTGACAGGGCATCTGTGAAAAGCTGGAGAGGCTTAAGTGCTGCCGTGGACTTGTGTGATGGCCTTTTCCTGCTCCAGGACTCTTTCCATCTGCAGTCGGGATTCTGTGATGTGCTTGTGGAGGGGCAGGCTCAGTTTATCCTGTGCACTTGTCAGGGCCTTCTGCCTCTTCCAACTCTGAAAATGTGCTGAACACTTGCTCACTTCTGTGTCCTGGGAAACCCGAGGTTAGTTTTGGACGCTCCTCTCTGAAAAATTAAATGGTGAGAAATAATTACGTATGAATCACAATCATTCAATAGAAATAACATTGCATCTGATGTAATTATTTATTTATCCGTTATTTTACCAGGTAAGTTGACTGAGAACACGTTCTCATTTGCAGCAACGACCTGGGGAATAGTTACAGGGGAGAGGGGGATGAATGAGCCAATTGTAAACTGGGGATTATTAGGTGACTGTGATGGTTTGAGGGCCAGATTGGAATTTAGCCAGGACACCGGGGTTAACACCCCAACTCTTACGATAAGTGCCATTGGATCTTTAATGACCTCAGAGAGTCAGGACACCCGTTTAACGTCCCATCCGAAAGACTGCACCCCAGTGTCCCCAATCACTGCCCTGGGGCATTGGGATATTTTTTTAGACCAGAGGAAAGAGTGCCTCCACTGGCCCTCCAAACCACTTCCAGCAGCATCTGGTCTCCCATCCTGGAACTGACCAGGACCAACTCTGCTTAGCTTCAGAAGCAAGCCAGCAGTGGCATGCTGCTGGTAATTACAACAATTTACAGCATGGACACTGGACTTGATTACAAATTTAATTCATCTATAGATTTACATAGCGCTCTCACAATCACTACAGCTGTATGTTGCTTTAGAAAACATTTATTGAGTAGGCTATTAGGATGTATTGAAACCATAGGCTAATGTATCAATTATAAATAAAAGCAATGTCATGTTTGTATATTGCACACTCTTACAAATTATAGATTTGCATAGCTGTATATATTTGGCTTAATGTATAAGAAGGATCCGACAGGGTAGTCAGCTATAACTTCTAAGCAGAGATCAGGAATACAATAGTTGTGTATTTTAAGTTATTTTTCTACGAGACTTTACCGCTAGCAATGTGTAGCCTGTCTGAAATACCCTAGTCTTGTCCATTTGTTCAGCTCCAATGCTTTGGCGGTGTTCTGTCGGTAGTCATACATACTTTGCGCTACTCTTTCAAGCCCCAGGATGAAAATGCATCCCTCAGCACAGATCAGTCTGAGTAGACTTTGCAAATTCACTGTCAAGCAGCCTCTGAGTGTTAAGAGGGAAAATGGAGCAGAGCTTCGCCACAGGTATGCTTGTAACTTTACAGCAAAGACAACTGCTTGTCTCTAGCCTAAACGGTGCTTGCTTTCTGCTCATTTTATAGAAATTCACAAACCATGTTGCGGGCCGTTTTAAATTAATCCCGGGTCACAGATGGTTTTGATAACAAACGTTCAGCTATGTTAACTAGCTAGCTAACAACCTATTAACTTGACAATAAGTTTAGGCACATTTTGATTTGGCACAGGAAAAGAGAAATGTTCTGCTACCCATGAGTAGTGCTTCAAAAGGTTGTTCATATAGGCCTAAACTATATATCAATTTCTTTCTGGTGCGTAATATTTAAAAAGGGAGCAATGTGTGTTTGTGAGCGACAGGTGTGTATGAGAGTGAGGGAGACGGTGTGTGTGTCTGTTATCTGAAGAGTGACAGTTTCATGCAGTGTTTTCTCCTTACTGACACAATGACATGCAGATCATTTATACGTGTATATCACAGGAGGTTTGTGGCACCTCAATTGGGGAGTACGCGCTCGCGGTAATGGCCGGAGTGGAATAGTGTCAAACATGGTTTCGATGTGTTTGCCATTCCAGCCATTTATTATGACCCGTCCTCCCTTAAGCAGCCTCCACTGATGTATATTCCTTCCTCTCATTCCTCCAGCCAAATCACAGGTAGGCCTTTGCAAATATTAGCAAATCTGCCTCTCTATGCCGTATTCTATTATACACTGAACGTTGTGAAGTTCAGTTCAATGTGTAGTATTGAGTGGAAGTGCGCTTTATTTTCTCTCCTCACTGAGGTATTGCGATAATACTCAGTATCATGATACTTGGCCTGGTGTCGTTGTAAAACACTTTTTTTTTTTTTTCAATTTAAAGTTTTATTAAGTTTTCTTGTTTTTCAATCAACCAACAGAACACATTCCACATTCACATATGTGACAGGCTTTAAAAAAAAACAAAAAAAAAAAACAATAATACTTTTGAAAAAATAAAAATACAATTAAAATGAATGATAAAGTCAAATAAAAGCATTTATTTTTCTTAATCTATATATTTTCCTTGGTACATATATATATATATATACATACATACACACATACGTACGTACATACATACGCACACACACACCTACGCACACGTACTCAAAAACTAAATAAAAAAAATAAAATAAAATAAATAAAAAAAAACATAACCCTTGCAGCAGCACTATCAAGGTTCTTATCAGCTATTTCTAGCCTTCGCTGAGACGACGAGACAATAATTCGTTTTTAGGTTTTACAGCACCTTACACAACATGTATCTGCACATTTCCCTAGTCACCCCGTTCACTCTGTCCAGTTTGAAATATAGTTGAATAGTGGAGACCAGAGTCTATCAAACTTGGGCTGTCTCTTGTGGAGGTCATAAGTGAGCTTTTCAAGAGGAAGAAAGTCAACAATCTGGTCAATCCACATTTTAAATGTAGGAGGGGTATTTGAGGCCCACAATAGAAGAATACATTTCTTAGCAAAGTATGTAATAGTCATAAGCAAATTTTCTCTGTCAGGATCAAGAACAAAGTCCTGCTGGGCATTAAGAAGATAGATACACGGGGTCATATCAAACTGTACCTCTAGTATTTTCTGTGCAGCAGTATGTACAGATTGCCAGAATCTGGCAATCTCCCTACAGCTCCAAAATACATGCATATAGGTTCCACTTTCAGAGGTACATCTTTTACAGTTAGGAGACATATCTGTTTTCATTCTATGGAGTCTCAAAGGAGTATAATAAAATTTGTAATTAGATTCTTTCATTTTTACACTGGTAGAGGAGCAGTATACCCTGTCGCAAACCTCCGCCCATAATTCATCACTGATAGTCAGACCAAGGTCCTTTTCCCAGATTATTTTCAAAGGAGTAAAGGAGGAGCTTCCTTTCTCAGAAAGGAGTCTATAGATGTAAGATATTTTGCCTTTAATGGATTGTGCTGTGACAAGAAGGGTTTCAACTGAGTTCTAAACCTCCTCTTGGAGGTAAATGAGGAAATGACATGTCTAATTTGAAAAAATGGGATCTTGGCACATTGAATTCACTGCAGAGCTCTTGAAAGGATTTCAGTGTAGTGGTTTTCTGATGAAATGGGTCTGAAAAGGTCCTGATTCCTAGAGTATGCCAAAGATTAAAGTTGGCATCCCTCAGGGCTTTTGGCAAGTCTGGGTTGCCTACTATAGGCGAGTGAGAACATATTTGGGAGGAAATGCCCAGGTATTTCTTACAGTCCCTCCACGCTAGTAGGGTGCTGTAAATCGCAAAGGTTTTGGCTATGTTGCCCACTTCACTAAAGTTATTAATGAATATAATTGAGCTTAAGGGCAATGAACCACAGGATTGGGCTTCTATCTGAATCCACGTTGACTCTTGTCTGTTTGTGATCCATGTTAGCATGTTGCGGATTTGGGCAGACCAGTAGTACAGTTGAAGGGAGGGAAGGGCAAGACCCCCTTTAGATTCAGGTTTTGATAAAGTGGAAAACTTGATCCTAGGTTTTTTTATTGCCCCATATAAATTTGGTGATGCTTTGGTTAGTTGTTTTGAAGAAGGAAACTGGGAGATAGCATGGGAGCATCTGAAATAAGTAGTTTAGTCTAGGGAGGACGTTCATACGGATTACATTAATTCTTCCTACTAAGCTAATTGGGAGGGAGATCCAGGTTTGGAGATCGTTCTTGATTCGATCCAGGAGTGGAAGATAATTTTCCTTAAAAAGGCTATTCAGATCTGGTGTTATGAAGATCCCGAGGTATTGAAACCCCTGTGTTTTCCATTGGAAAGGACAAAGTGTCTTCATAGAGCTGGTGAGTGTAATATTGAGAGGGCAGACAGTGGATTTGTTAAAATTGATCTTAGAACCTGAAAACTTGCCATACTGAGAAATTGTGTCTAAAATGAGAGGGAGGGATTTCTCAGGGTTGGATATGTAGAGCAAGACATCATCCGCGTAAAGCGAAATCTTGTGCTGCAGTCCGCCTGCAGAAACACCCATAATACTTGGATTGCTCCTTATCAGCTCTGCCAGAGGCTCCGCCCCCAACAAGTAGAGCAGCGGGGACAGCGAGCACCCTTGTCTTGTGCCCCGTTCCAGAGGGAATCTGTCAGAGTTCAGTCCATTAGTAGTCACCATGGCATTTGGATGAGAGTATAGTGATTTGATCCATTTAATAAAATTTGGGCCCATATTGAACTTTTCTAAGACTGAAAACAGAAAGCTCCACTCCATCCTGTCAAACGCCTTCTCAGCATCCAGTGAAGCCAGCAGGACAGGGGTCTTTTGTGCGTTTACTTGATCAATAATATCAAAAAGACGGCGAATGTTATCAGAAGAGTATCTGTCTCTAATAAATCCAGTTTGGTCCGCTTTTATTATTTTGGGAAGAAGAGTGTTTAGTCTTTTGGCGAGCAATTTGGTAATTATTTTATAGTCGAAATCCAACAAGCTTATGGGCCGGAAGGACGAGCAGGATAGGGGGTCCTTGTCCTTTTTTAGCAACACTGTAATGCGAGCTGTGTGCATTGAGTCTGGGAGAACTCCGTTTTTGCAAAAATCCTCCAGCATTGGCATGAAGATAGGGCTGAGCTGGGGCCAAAAAGCTTTGTAGAACTCTCTGGGGAATCCATCTGGGCCTGGGGACTTATTAGGTGGCATGGAGGTAATTGCCTCCAGGATCTCCTCAGGAGTGAAGGGGGAGTTGAGATCTTCCTGGTCGGTCTCTGATAGTTTAGGTAGCGAGATTCCCTCTAGGAAAGAGTGGAGCTCTGCCTCCGTGTGTTTTCTCTCAGAGGTATATAGTTTGCAGTAAAAATCATAAAGTTAAATTGATCTTTTTTGGGTCATATGTGACCTCGTCCTCTGCTGTTCGGATAGCCATGATTGTACGCTCTGACTGCTCCTTTTTTAATTGGTAAGCAAGCAATCTACTGGGCCTATTGCTATACTCATGGTATTTCTGTTTAGTAAAGAAAACTTTTTTTTTTATCTCCCGAGTGTAGTCCAAATTCAGTTTGGCTTTGGCTGCTTTAAGATGACTCCAGGAAGTGCTGTCTAGGGATTGTTTATGTATTTTTTTCACAGCATTCCAGCTCCCTCTCAAGATCTAGCCTGTGTGCTTCCATTGCTTTTTTCTTAGAGGAAGCATATGCAATTAGATGACCTCTTAGTGTGGCTTTAGCAGCGTCCCACATTGTGGCCGGAGAAACAGGAGAATCTTTATTGTCTTGTGTGTAGTTGTCTATCCATGTAGTTACCAATGTATGGAACTCGTCATTTAATAGCATGGAGGTGTTGAATTTCCAGCTCTTTGACCTCGGGATGTTTTTGCAGAGGTCAAAGCGGAGGTGGACAAAGGTGTGATCTGAAAGTGCTATGGGTCCGATTGTACATGTGGCTGAATTTATGAAACTCTTTGGGATAAAAATGTAATCTATACGGGAGTAGGTGTTATGGACATTAGAGTAGTATGTATAGTCCATAGATGAGCTATTATTCTCTCTCCAGATATCTATCAGTCCCATCTCTTTAGTAAGAGACTTCAACATCTTTGCAGATCTAGGATTTGTGGTGGGGACTTGAGATGATTTGTCTAGGGTTGGGTTAAGGGTACAATTAAAATCTCCAGCCACCACGCCAAAGGAGACACAATGCTCATTGAACAGGGTTATGATTTTTGACATGAAGGCAGGAGTATCTGTGTTAGGGGCGTATATGTTTAATATAGTAATTGGTTGACCATATAGTGACCCAGTTATCAAAATAAATCTCCCCTCCGGATCAGATATGTTTTTGTCAATTATGAATGGAACATTTTTATGGATAAGTATGGCTGTGCCTCTACTGTTTGATTTGAAAGATGAGAAATACCTGTCCCACCCAAGCTCTGCGGAGTTTGGCATGTTCAGCATCACAGAGGTGTGTCTCTTGTAATAGCGCAATGTCTGCTTTTTCCTTTTTTAGAGCACATAGTATCTTTTTTCGTTTTATTGCATGTCCTAGACCATGGCAGTTGTCAATAGATTTAAGGTACTAGTCATCGTCATCGAGCAGCAATCGAACTTTAGTGCAAGTCATCGCTGGGTAAAAGTGGATAGTAATTACAGCTGCGTTCACATAAAAGGAAAATAAATGGTGTACATAAAATAATAATCTCTGAACACCCCAGCCGAGTTCCCAAACAACTCGACACATCCCGTTGGATCTATTACCCCCCCGCTCTGTCTCAATTCTGTGTTCCGAATAAAACAAAAACCGGGAACAGTTAGCAACGCACAACGTCCCCCTCTCCCCACCAAATAAATGCCTCATCCTCTCCACCCCGCATTGAGTAAATAACACAGTTGCCCTCGTCCAGACCACAGTAAAAGAGGGGAGAAAAATAAAAATCAATAGCCCAGCCTACATATACCTCCCCAAGGGACATGGGGAACCCCAGGTAATAATAGCAACAACAACAAAAAACAGGGAAATAAAAGTAGGCTGAAACATTAGTAGGCCTAGGTTAGGCTATACAGCCCACCCCTCTCAGTTAAAGGACAATAAATATAAATTGGACGGCTATAATGACATTTAGGGGGTGGATCTCTGGATATCGGCTATATGTCGTCTTACCTCCTTTAGTAATGGCATTAATCGCATTTAGTCATTGGTCTGTTTCTCATTGGCCAGGATTGTCTTTCAAAAAACGTTTTGCCTCTTCGGGAGTTTTGAAGTGTCGCAAGGCTCCTTGGTGAAGAATCCTGAGCTCGTTTGGGTATTTGAATCCCCTGAAGATGCCTCGGTCAATGGAGTATTTCTTCACTTCGTCAAATTCTCGGCGCTTTCGGCGTATTCCAGCTGACAGGTCCTGGTGTAAAGCGAGTTTGGTGTTTCCCACTGTGATGGTGTTGTTTTTCGCCGCCTGTAGGACTCGTTCCTTGTCGGTGAATCTCAGGAAACGTATGGTGATTGGGCGCGGTGGTTGTCCGGCTGCTGGAGGGGGCCTCAGTGCTCGGTGAGCTCTCTCGAGTTCTATGGGCCTGTCGGTGGGCAGGTGGAGCCACTCGGGAAGTTTGTCTTGCAGGTAGCGGATCAGTGGCATGTTTCCCTCTTCTTTTTCGCCCAGATTGAATAGAACACAATTATTCCTTCGCCCCCTGTTTTCCAGGTCCTCTGTTTTCTCTTCCAGATGCTCGATTTTCTTTTTAGCATATGCTATTGTTTCCATGGCATCTGTCAATAAGTTTTCCATGGATAGGATTCGCCCCTCTGCCTCGTCCAGGCGCCCCGCGTTTATGGTTATTTTGTTGTTGATGTCAGGCAAAGCGTTTTCCAGGATTGTCACCTTGCCCCCTATCGCACTGAGCTGAGAATTAATGGCATCTAATTTAGTGTTTAGTTCTGTACGTTGGGATCTCATCTCAGAAAGGATATCTTCGACAGAGTGCGAGGTTGGCATTCGTTGTGCCTCGTGGCGGAGCGGGTTCTCTTGCTCCTGGCTAATGGCGCTAGTTTTTTCTGAAGCTAGCTTCTTCTTGGAGGCTTTTTCCGTCGCTAATACTCGAGTCCGGGTAAAAATGTCACCTGTAGTGTCGCCTTTTGTAGCCGCCATGACTTTTTCTTGCTAAAGCTAAATGAGTGTGAACTTGGGGTGGAGGTAAGATTAGGAATTGGAAACTACTTGTGCGGAGCTCTTAGTTCATGCGGCCATCTCGTTCAAGGGTCACGTGATCCCCCCCCCCCCCGTAAAACACTTTTTAAAATTATCGTGACATTGCTACTCATATCAGTCGTTGCCAAAGTGGATGTGACGCTGTGGATGGTGTACACAACCAGTTAGTCAGAGTATAATGTGGGATGCTAAGTCTTCAGCATGCCAGAGCTATAAGCTCATTGGTAGGAAGGTGCAGTTAATTAATCCTATTAAACTAGAGCCTGATGAACTCCCTTTAGGGCAGATCAGAAACTTCGTTTCCCAACGCTGAATACCTATGAGCTACTCAGTCCCTGGACAGGTTAGTCTCATAGGGCCTTGTGCAAAGCGTGAGTTAGGCTTACATGTGTGGATCTCAAGTTAGGATCTAGCCCAATAGCTCAAGTCAAAACAGCCATGAATGAATGGAGAATGTTAAGTCTATCACTCGTTAATTGGCCTCCTTCCTTCTCTTTCCCTCTGTCCTGGTCTCTCAGGTGCTGGGGAGTCAGGGAAGAGTACCATTGTCAAACAGATGAAGTAAGTTTCTCGTTATCTAAATAGAAATGTTCACTTTACATGTATCAATGTCGTTTCAAAACACATTTGAATAACAAGCAATAGGCCTAGTTGTTTATTCATGCTTTCTTTCTCCTGTTGTCCTACTCTGCCACGTCTTGCTACTTTCCCTCGCTCTCTCCCTCCCCTCCCAGGATCATCCATGAGGCGGGCTATTCAGAGGAGGAGTGTAAGCAGTACAAGGCAGTGGTGTACAGCAACACCATCCAGTCGATCATCGCCATCATCAGAGCCATGGGGCGCCTCAAGATCGACTTCGCTGAAGCAGCCAGAGCGGTGAGTGGAGTAGGACACTGGGAGATCTACATAATGATTCAAGAGCAGTTTTGTGCTTTTTAAAAATATATGTTTTTTTATTCCTTATAGTTAAGATTAGGTTTTGTGAGGGCAAGCTGATCCTAGATCTGTGCTGGGGAGTTCAGGAGTGGTGATGGTTAGTCTATGGGGTCAAATGGCAGGGGATAGGGTCTGGCTATAAGAGGCATGGGGAGGGTTGATGGTAGTTTTTAATGGAGAGGTGAAGAAAAGTAATTCCCAGCTCAACCTCTAGCCCTGACCTCAAAAAGATACAAATTTGTGCTATTTCATAGATGGAAGAAGTTAATGGGTGGAAGTAAACAATATAGCTCAACTTCACCCACCCAGGTTACCAGAAGGTCTGTGTGGAATCTTAGGTTTAAAACAAAAGGGAGAATGTCTGAATAAACCCTACCTTACTGCTTCTGCCTCCTAACCGTTAGTTGTTTCATGTCCCTTACCAGGATGATGCTCGTCAGCTGTTTGTGCTGGCGGGATCGGCAGAGGAGGGCTTCATGACCGGTGAGCTGGCCGGAGTCATCCAGCGCCTCTGGAAGGACGGTGGGGTCCAGGCCTGCTTCGGCCGCTCACGAGAGTACCAGCTCAATGACTCCGCTGCCTAGTGAGTAACACACACACACACATAGTCCTGCTTCAGAAAGTACATTAACCTCCTCCATACAACTGCGACATTCAACAAACTGCGGACACTGACCTCCCTATCCATCATTCTCTCCCAGTTATCTGAATGACCTGGACAGGATAGCCCATGGAGCGTACGTGCCCACCCAGCAAGACGTGCTGAGGACCAGGGTGAAGACCACCGGCATCGTGGAGACTCATTTCACCTTCAAAGACCTCCACTTCAAGTGAGACAGTCCCCAGTGTACCCACTCTAAGGGTGCATCTTAATAGTGTCTGAAACTACCTAATTTAACAGCTGTACCCACTAGTGCTCCTTTTTGACAAACACCAATGTTACACTAGTGTATACACCCTTGTGTTATACAAGGAAAATTGTGACAGTAAAGACTTGTGAAGAGCAGCATCAAAACCTCTGCATAATCTAAACCTCTACTTTGTGAGAAGGTGTTAAAGTTCAGTTAGCCATTATGTGAAAGACCAGTGGCCTGGCTTTGGCCCCATGTGAGAACAGGTATGTCATTGCCATGGTCCAGTGAGGCACGTGTGCCGGCCCACGTAGATGGAAACAGGAAAGTCTCAAGCCTTGTGGGTAAAACACTGAGGTAAATCCTGTATGGAGATACGCCATAAGGGGGTTTCTCAACAGGCCAAAAGGTGTCGGCATGCTTCAATTCGGCCGGTGGCAAAGCGAACCGAACGAATGTGCTCGCATACTCCCTTAAAAGACCTTCGCTTGGAAAAACTAGAACAAAACAACAATAGTACTTTGTCCATTTTGAGACACTGTAGCCAGTATACACTTCCTCAAAGTCAGAATGAATCTAAGTACTCTGAAATCTGTCATTAATTTTTAACTTTTTGCCAAGGAGATCTTTGTCGTGCAATTTTACATCTAAGATGTTTGGTGTAGTATTTCTCAATGGAGGAAATGTCCATGAAAACGAGTCGTCTCGTTGAATGACAAATAAGACCTTACTGAAGAATCCCTACAGTTGACCAATCAGATAAAGGGGCGTAGATTTCGGCTCCCGACTTCAACTAGCTTCAAAAAAACAAAAACTAAAATCTGTTCTCGAACAACCCCCTAAAAACCTTACTGACTTCCAAAACTAACAAACGTCAAATGTTATATTTGCACAAACTCTTCCGAACTGTTTTGGCTGGGAAGCATGCAGACGCCTTAAGCCAGCTGATGACACCCTCTAGTCTACAGAGGGTTCAGTTCAGGGCTAAAGTTTGCCAGCTGTAGTGTTCATGAGGAGTGTGATGGTTTGTGAGAGAATGCAAAACGTTTAATGTGGAGATGTTTGAAAATACTTTTTGAAAGTTTTGTGTGCGTGTTTGCTCATGTATACTAACAAGTCCGTATGTGTATTTTCTCCCCAGAATGTTTGACGTGGGGGGTCAGAGGTCCGAGAGGAAGAAGTGGATACACTGCTTTGAGGGAGTCACCGCCATCATCTTCTGTGTGGCGCTCAGTGACTACGACCTTGTGCTGGCCGAGGATGAGGAGATGGTGAGACTCATCCCTTGCACATCAGTCATTGATATTGCTCTCCCACACTCTCCCTCTGTAATCCTTATACACTCTCACTCACGCTTCGGTCATCTTTCTCATCTCATTTACTGCAATCCCTCAGTCATCTTTCATTCTTTCTCATATGAAAAAAGTGTTCATTTATCCACAAATCGAGTTTCACATTTTCTGACCCTATTGCGTCAGGAAGACATCATCAGAACCATAGCAACAGTTGTGAAATATCTGTTTTATATGCCTTTTAAAAAAACATTTTTATTTCAAAGAACAAACTTGCATGGTGTGATACACATGTTTGTGGGTAATTAGAGCATTGTGCGGTTGTCTTTCTGTCCCTCAGAACCGGATGCATGAGAGCATGAAGCTATTTGACTCCATCTGCAACAACAAGTGGTTCACAGACACCTCCATCATCCTCTTCCTCAACAAGAAGGATCTGTTTGAGGAGAAGATCCAAAAGAGTCCGCTCACTATCTGTTACCCGGAGTACGCAGGTAAGAGACAGTGATATATCATTATCAGCTACTCTACAAATCATCTTCAATCCCAGATTTTAGTGAACGGTGCTAAGCCTTGCTCAGGTTGAACGCACAGCGAGTTCCAGGTCATCTTAATTGGAGTCATGTTGTGAAGATTATCAGATCTCACCACACCTGCTGTCAATTCTGTTTTCCAGTGTTTTTATATCATACTGTAAAACAGCTGATGAAACTAACATTTCAAAAGTGTAAAAACATTTGTTCAGTGTTATTTCCTGATAGTTGCTGGTTGAAAATACACTGCTCAAAAAAATAAAGGGAACGCTTAAACAACACAATGTAACTCCAAGTCAATCACACTTCTGTGAAATTAAACTGTCCACTTAGGAAGCAATACTGATTGACAATACATTTCGCATGCTGTTGTGCAAATGGAATAGACAACAGGTGGAAATTATAGGCAATTAGCAAGACACCCCCCAATAAAGGAGTGGTTCTACAGGTGGGGACCACAGACCACTTCTCAGTTCCTATGCTTCCTGGCTGATGTTTTGTTCACTTTTGAATGCTGGCGGTGCTTTCACTCTAGTGGTAGCATGAGACGGAGTCTACAACCCACACAAGTGGCACAGGCAGTGCAGTTCATCCAGGATGCCACATCAATGCGAGCTGTGGCAAGAAGGTTTGCCGTGTCTGTCCGCGTAGTGTCCAGACCATGGAGGCGCTACCAGGAGACAGGCCAGTACATCAGGAGACGTGGAGGAGGGCAACAACCCAGCAGCAGGACCGCTACCTCCACCTTTGCAAGGAA
The DNA here is from genome assembly GCF_045791955.1 of Oncorhynchus clarkii lewisi. Lineage (NCBI taxonomy): Eukaryota > Metazoa > Chordata > Actinopteri > Salmoniformes > Salmonidae > Oncorhynchus > Oncorhynchus clarkii. Next base: position 38,373,325 of record NC_092147.1, on the reverse strand, counting down.
GAGCACTGCCAGAGCACTGCCAGCGCCTCCATTACAGCCCAACACCGTTTGGCATTTGCCAGAGAACACCAAGATTGGCAAATTCGCCACTGGCGCCCTGTGCTCTTAACAGATGAAAGCAGGTTCACGCTGAGCACATGTGACAGACGTGACAGTCTGGAGACGCCATGGAGAACGTTCTGCTGCCTGCAACATCCTCCAGCATGACCGGTTTGGCGGTGGGTCAGTCATGGTGTGGGGTGGCATTTCTTTGGGGGGCCGCACAGCCCTCCATGTGCTCGCCAGAGGTCGCCTGACTGCCATTAGGTACCGAGATGAGCTCCTCAGACCCCTTGTGAGACCATGTGCTGGTGCGGTTGGCCCTGGGTTCCTCCTAATGCAAGACAATGCTAGACCTCATGTGGCTGGAGTGTGTCAGCAGTTCCTGCAAGAGGAAGGCATTGATGCTATGGACCGCCCGTTTCCCAGACCTGAATCCAATTGAGCACATCATGTCTCGCTCCATCCACCAACTCCACGTTGCACCACAGACTGTCCAGGAGCATGCTCGGGCATTGTAGGGAGGCCATATAGGCACGTGGAGGCCACACACACACTACCGAGTCTCATTTTGACTTGTTTTAAGGACATTACATCAAAGTTGGATCAACCTGAAGTGTGGTTTTCCACTTTAATTTTGAGTGTGACTCCAAATCCAGACCTCCATGGGTTGATAAATTTGATTTCCATTGATAATTTTTGCGTAATTTTTGTTGTCAGCACATTCAACTATGTAAAGAAAAAATGTATTTAATAAGAATATTTCATTCATTCAGATCTAGGATATGTTATTTTAGTGTTCCCTTTATTTTTTTGAGCAGTGTACATTCTACACAGGACCTTCTAATCAGCAGGTTTGCATGGGCAGAGGTTACAGCTTTCCATGGTGACATCACCATGTGCTTAATTGTTTAATAGACCAATAGCGGCTAGTTTCCAGTTCTCTCCACTCAGGCCACTCCCAGACAGTCTGAGCAAAATTCTTGCTTGAGAAATATTTAGCTAACAAGCTATTTTTGCCCATTTTATTTTTATGGAAATCTATTACAGTAAGGTACTTCATTGTTACCCAGAAATGATTTGAAATTGATATAATGGCTGCATAGGGCCTTTAACATCTCAGGAACTCACAATGGTGACGGTAAAAGACAACAAATTTATGGGTATCTCTCTGTCTCCCTTTGTCCTTGCTCCAACTTTCCAAGGCTCCAACACGTACGAGGAGGCAGCAGCCTACATCCAGTGTCAGTTTGAGGACCTGAACAAGAGGAAGGACACCAAGGAGATCTACACCCACTTCACTTGCGCCACCGACACCAAGAATGTGCAGTTTGTCTTCGACGCAGTCACCGATGTCATCATCAAGAACAACCTGAAGGACTGTGGCCTCTTCTAGGGTAGTCTGAACATTATATCTTATAACATGTTAGAGACTCAATGATCTTGAAAGGCAATTACATGTTGTAATAATAAAGGGGTTGTATTAAGACTGTCTAGAGTCTGGCCTGGACAGATGCTCAATTCCAAATCAGCCCCCCTAGCCTGATGCCATTGTGTAGGTCTGAAACGATTGCATAGGCATTATGGCATGGTACCTAGTATAGCAGCGATGTTTTCTAAACATTGTTTTACCCTCTTTCTATACAGGCAGTGTGGTGGCCAGCGTGTGTTCAGTGACCATTTTCTTTGGGATGTCTGTGGCTGGAGGGGGTTGGATCATGGACACTTTGTAGAGAACTTCACTTTTAACCTCTTAACTTCAAACTCCGTTTTTAAAATGCCATGTAGAAAAATGTTTGTGTAAAATATTTGTACAACTGTCACTATGGCTGGAGATTTTCACTGTTTTTAAGATTTTGTTTTAACCGGTCAAGTTATTTAAAGGATGGAGGGGGGACTTTGCATTTGTTTCTTCTAGGAAAGGAATGGACACATTTTTCTGTTTAGGTACTTGCGCCTTTGCATGCCTTAGTTCCAGTGTTTTGTTTTTTGGGCTAGATGGTAGATGTTATAATTGAATAACCCCCCCCCCTCAAAAAAAAACATCTCAATATTTTGTTTCTGTGACTGATGGCTTCTGAGAATTAGTGTCCATGGAAATAATGAAATAGACCAATTTTTAAGACCAACTTGCTCTTGATAGACCAATTCACACTGACACTGTGAGCACTGTGTGTCTGTGCGCATGACTGTGTGTGAGTGCCTTTGCTGCATCACTGTTTGCTTGTGTGAGTGCGTGCAGCTGTGTGACTTAGTGTGCATGAATGTGTGTGGACATACAGAATCAGTGAGAAGTTTTGACACCTACTCATTCAAGGGGTTTTATTTTTACTATATTCTACATTGTAGCATAATAGTGAAGACATCAAAACAATAAAATAACAGATATGGAATCATGTAGTAACTAAATGTGAATCAATCTATTTAAAATGTTTGTTTCTTTGAAGTAGCTACCCTTTGCCTTGACAGCTTTGCACACTCTTGGCATTCTTTCAACTTGGTTCACCTGGCATGCTTTTCCAACAGTCATGAAGGAGTTCCTACATCCTGGGCACTTGTTGGCTGCTTTCATTCCCTCTGCGGTCCAACTCATCCCAAACCATCTCATTTGGGTTGAGGTCAGGTGATTGTGGAGGCCAGATCATCTGATACATCACTCGCCTTGGTTAAAAATCCCTTACACAGCCTGTAGGTGTGTTGGGTCATTGTCCTGTTGAAAAACAAATTATAATACCATTAAGTGCAAACCAGATGGGATTGTGTATTGCTGTGATAGCCATGATGGTTGTGTCCCCTGAATGATAAATCACGACAGTTTCACCAGCAAAGTCCTATCACACCACCACCTCGATGCTTCATGGTAGGAACCACGCATGCAGAGATCATCTGTTCACCAACTCTGCATCTCACAAAGACCAACACGGTGGTTGGAAAGCAAAAATCTCAAAATTGAACTCCATCGGTCTAATGTCCATTGCTCATGTTTTTGGACCAAGCAAGTCTCTTCTTATTGGTGTCATTTTTAGTAGTAGTAGAACAGTTGATGTCTGTTACTTGAACTCTGAAGCATTTATTTGGGCTGCAATTTCTGAGGCTGGTAACTGAGTCTTCCTTTCCTGTTGCGGTCCTCATGAGAGCCAGTTTCATCACAGCGCTTGATGGTTTTTGCGACTGCGCTTGAAGAAACATTCAAAGTTCTTAATTTTCTGCATTAACTGACCATGTACGCCGTAAAATATTGAACTGTCGTTTCTCTTTGCTTATTTGAGCAATTCTTGCCATAATATGGACTTGGTCGGACTGTCTTCTGTATACCAACTGTGGTCACAACACAACTGATTGGCTCCAACGCGTTAAGGAAAGAAATTCCACAAATCTACTTCGAACAAGGCACACCTGTTAATTAAAATGCATTCCAGGTGACTACCTCAAGAAGCTGGATGAGAGAATGCCAAGAGTGTGCAAAGCTGTCAAGGCAAAGGGTGGCTGCTTTGAATAATCTAACTTTTTTCGTTACGACATGATTCCATGTGTTATTTCTTCACTATTATTCTACAGTGTAGAAAATAGTAAAAATAAACCCTTGAATTAGTAAGTATCAACTTTTGACTTGTACTGTAAGTACAAAGGGACTCTTACTTTTACTTGTCATCCTCTGTCTGGTTTTTGGAAAAGTGACCAAAAAGGCAACTTAAAATGTAATTTGACGTCACATCGTTGAGGTGATGTTGCAGGCGGTAACATTCCTACACCAAATCATTTTAAAGAAACTTTGAAAAGAGGATGACAACTACAGCATTGTAGCAGACAGGATCATAGATATAAAGTGCAAAGTTAGACAAAGGGAGGTGGATGGGTGGGAGTGCACTGTTATGATGACGAAGACGATATGATTCGTAATGGTTTCAGGTTACATATCTGCCCCCACCCCTCGGTTTCCATTGGATGGGGACGTTAGTGAACTAATTTCCATAATTTTGCTAATAAATAGTTGCTGTGGTGAAACCACAGCATCCTTCACAATGATGACCTGTGTTTCTTGTCAATTTTGGGTGACTGAAAAACAAACTGCCACCTTTTGGCTTGCAACATTGACATACAACGAGTATACCAAACATTAGGAACACGTTCCTAACGTTGCAGTTCTTGACAGACTCAAACAAGCGCGCCTGGCACCTACCACCATACCCCGGTCAAAGGAAACAAAATCTTTTGTCTTGCCTATTCACCTGTAATGGCACACATACACAATCCATTTCTCAATTGTCACAACTTAAAAATTCGTATTTAACTTGTCTCCTCCCCTTCATCCACACTGATTGAAGTGGATTTAACAAGTGACATCAATAAGGGATCATAGCGTTCCCCTGATCAGTATGTCATGGAAAGAGCAGGTGTTCTTAATGATTTAAAGTGGGAAATGCACTCCACAAATTTGCATTGAACAATACATGTGGTCATTTAGAACATTAGTTCACAGCACCATCTATAGGTGATCAATGCATACTACATACTATACTGCTGGTCTGTTGTAGTCGGTCATACTGTAGGTAGTAGCACATTAACATCAGTGATTTTTCTTCTGCAAAAAACAAGCACACAAGGAATCCTCAAGAAGACTAAACTGATGGGCATCACGGATACATTCAGAGGAAGTTATCCACTCAGTTGTTCTACATCTACAAGACAAACCCAGAGCTAAATTTGTAGATATGCCAAACAGCCATTATGACTTGTTACTCACTTTGTTCTCTAGCATACACTTTAACCCACATGCATGTCTGTGGCAATGGTTGGTTGGATTTTGGTCCCTAGACCACTCAAGTCTCAACAACACCTTTCCCTTGTGTAAGTTCAACTTCTCAGGGACCACATTATGATAAAGAATTATGCATGCACACATATCAGTAGATTGCTATGACACTGATGTGGTTCCTGAGAGTTTAAAACTAATTTCCAGGGACTGTGGGCTATCATCTTAAAACAAGACCAAGTCAATACAAACTCCCAAGATGCAATACGTACCCTACTTCCTGGTAAACATGTGCTTACAACTCAATGTGTTGCATGGCAACACCTCATTTTGTTTTCTAATGTTAACTAAGTTCAGTTTGCTTTATTGTTTGCTAAAGTAAGAACACTTAACTACTGGATTCACCATATTTCAGATAACTTTCATTGGGGGATTTTATTTATAACAACGATTCAACCCTTAGGACTTCATCAGGCATGATGAATCAATATGATCAATATGTGCAGTTATATATACAGAACCAGTCAAAAGTTTGGACACTCCTACTCATTCCAGGGTTTTCTTTTTATCTTTTTCTACTTTGTAGAATAATAGTGAAGACCTCAAAACTATGAAATAACACATATGGAATCATGTAGTAACCAAAAAAGTGTTAAACAAATTATTCAAAGAGATTCTTCAAAGTAGCCACCCTTTGCCTTGATAATAGATTCCCCTTGAAAAAGTTTCCTCTCAATGTCCCCTCCCCTGCGTGACGTCTTGACCATTTCTATTCCAATGTATCTCAGAGAACTAATAGGATGTCCAGCTTATACAAAATGAACAGCAACCAGACGTTTTGTTAATCTTGTATAAACTTCCTATTAGTTCTCTTGAGATCATTTGGAATAGAAATGGTCAAGACGTCACAGAGGAGAGGGGATGTGCGTATGTTCTTCTTTTGTACGCCAACCATGACCTGTGATGGGGGTCATGATAGGGGCTGCACCAAATGATTGATGTATTATAATAATTGATTATGCTTATGTTGTATTAATAGAAGGGGAAGGGCTATAAGACCCTTCCCCACTACATTTATAGGGTCCTGGACCACAGATTAGCAACATATTCATTATAATGTTTAATACTGTTCCACAGTTCTTTTCTAGTCTCTGCCTCTTATAAGAAACGGTCTGAGAGATGTGTGAGCTATTGCAGTCAAAAAACAGGGTGTCTGTGAGAAAGCGTCTCAAGGCTAAAAGAGATACATAGTCAGACACACCATTGTAAACCATACAGGAATGGAAAATTACTGCTGAGCCCTTAGAAAACACTGGGCTATTGTTTACTCCTGCAAGTTTGTATAACTGTATATGCATGGGCTTGGTCTCATTAGTAGAAGGTGTTGACGTAGGCAGTTACATCACTAGGGGTTGACTGCAAGCATATTAAAGCAACTTTGATCTTTTTTATTTTGCAGAACTTATTCTGAAACATGTGTGCTATGTTTCCATTGTCAACTTCTGTCTGCAATTGCATTAATAAAGGTTTGATTGATTTACTTAAAGAAGATATTGTCTGATTGCTGATTTCACCAATAAGCCAATGATTGACAAGGAACCTACCCCAACACCTGCCACCAACCTCACCTGCCCCCTTCTTGGCAACAGTTTTTCTTGTGAATGCCCCGACGAATGTGCCAATTGAATCTGACATGCACTCAGTCCTAGTGCCAAGGCCAGCTGCTCTCAGACTGGGCTGGATTCTGGACACTGAACATTGATGAGTCGTATGACATGGCCACAGAATGCATTGAATGCCGTCAGAGGAAAGTGGCAGAGTGGTCTCTGGAGATGCTAGATCAGTGCTCTCCAACCCTGTTCCTGGAGAGGTACTGTTCACTCCAACCTTAATCTATCACTATTGATTTGAATAAATAGCTGGTTGATAAGCTGAACCAGGTTAGTAACAACTGGGGTTGGAGCGAAAACCTACAGGACGGTAAGCTCTTCAGGAAGAGGTTTGGATACCCCTGTGCTAGATCAACTGCCTCCAGGTTGTCATTTCCAGCAATCCTTACCTCTGGTAAGTTTTTCTTTCTCTGGTCCAGATGGGGCTCAACTAAGTACCTAAAGAGGAGGAGAGGAAGAGAGCGATAACAGTGGTCCGTGCCTCGTAGCATTACTACCTCAGGACAGGAAAACAAGAAGATAAAGACTTTCACTGCATCTTTACCCATCCGTAGGTGTGGCATTTTCAAACCAGAGTTGACCAACCACAGACTGAAACCAACCATACAGTTTATCCAATCAGATAAAACCAACCAAAGAGGGGTCACACCTTAGTGTGATATCCTGCAGGGGTAGCGTGAGTACAATACAAATTACTACAGAGAAATATAAAACATCACACATCCAAATAAATTACAGCAAAGTTTGCCTCAGAGCACAAGGTTCAGACCAGTACCAAACATTTCAGTAGTCAAACCTCTATACTGCCCTACCAAGCAAAAAGGCAGTAACTACTCATTTGGTCAAAAATTTGTTGTCATTTTTGCTACATTAAATACATGCTTAATCATGTGGACAAGTATCCTGCCACTATTGTGTTTTGGAGAAAATGGGGGTCATGTTAGCAGTAACTGCATAAGGTTACTGAGAAACCAAGGTAAATAAAAGCAATTTTTCTCAGTTCCACGCTACTAGCAGTTACTGCCTTTTTGCTTGGTAGAGCAGTATACCAGGCGGTGTCAGAGGAAGGCTCAAAAATTGTCAGACTCCAGCCACCCAAGCCATAGGCTGTTCTCTCTGAGGAAGTTATCCACTCCATTCTACCGTTCGACAGCAGTACCAGTCTGACCAGTCTGGAACCAACAGAGGACCCTGAACAGCTTCTGCATTGATACTTTTTTGCACTGACTCTATGCACACATACTGCCCATAAACTCACACATACTGACACTGACACCCCAACATACACATACTTACACTGACACCGACACCCCAACACACACATACTGACACTGACACCGACACCCCAACACACACATGCTGACACGGACACGGACACCCCAACACACACATACTTACACTGACACCGACACCCCAACACACACATACTTACACTGACACCCCAACACACACATACTTACACTGACACCCCAACACACACATACTTACACTGACACCCCAACACACACATACTTACACTGACACCCCAACACACACATACTTACACTGACACCCCAACACACACATACTGACACTGACACCCCAACACACACATACTTACACTGACACTGACACCCCAACACATACTTATACTGACACCCCCACACACACATTCTGACACTGACACCCCCACACACACATACTTACACTGACACCGACACCCCAACACACACATACTTACACTGACACCCCAACACGTACTTACACTGACACCCACACACACACATACTGACACTGACACCCCCACACACACATACTTACACTGACACCGACACCCCAACATACACATACTGACACTGACACCCCAACACACACATACTGACACTGACACCCCAACACACACATACTTACACTGACACTGACACCGACACCCCAACACATACTTACACTGACACCCCCACACACACATACTGACACTGACACCCTCACATACTTACACTGACACCGACACCCCAACACTTACACTGACACCCCAACACACACATACTGACACTGACACCCCAACACACACATACTTACACTGACACCCCAACACACACACACGTACGCCCCACCATACACTTTTTTTCACCAACTCCCCTGCACTGACACAATGCATACACTGGACTCTACCCACACTTACACTGAAACCCCAACACACACATACACACACACTACATATGCCCACACACACACAACACGTGCACACACATTCACACTCACCACATACGCTACTGTCTTATCTATCCTGTTGCCTAATCACTTTACCCCTACTATATGTACATAGATACTTCAATTACCTCGTACCCCTGCACATCGTACCCCTACTGGTACTCCCTGTATATAGCCATGTTATTTTTACTCTTTATAGTTATTCGTTATTGACTGTGTATTTTTTCTATCATGTCACTATTTATATATACAGTGCCTTGCGAAAGTATTCGGCCCCCTTGAACTTTGCGACCTTTTGCCACATTTCAGGCTTCAAACATAAAGATATAAAACTGTATTTTTTTGTGAAGAATCAACAACAAGTGGGACACAATCATGAAGTGGAACAACATTTATTGGATATTTCAAACTTTTTTAACAAATCAAAAACTGAAAAATTGGGCGTGCAAAATTATTCAGCCCCCTTAAGTTAATACTTTGTAGCGCCACCTTTTGCTGCGATTACAGCTGTAAGTCGCTTGGGGTATGTCTCTATCAGTTTTGCACATCGAGAGACTGAAATGTTTTCCCATTCCTCCTTGCAAAACAGCTCGAGCTCAGTGAGGTTGGATGGAGAGCATTTGTGAACAGCAGTTTTCAGTTCTTTCCACAGATTCTCGATTGGATTCAGGTCTGGACTTTGACTTGGCCATTCTAAAACCTGGATATGTTTATTTTTGAACCATTCCATTGTAGATTTTGCTTTATGTTTTGGATCATTGTCTTGTTGGAAGACAAATCTCCGTCCCAGTCTCAGGTCTTTTGCAGACTCCATCAGGTTTTCTTCCAGAATGGTCCTGTATTTGGCTCCATCCATCTTCCCATCAATTTTAACCATCTTCCCTGTCCCTGCTGAAGAAAAGCAGGCCCAAACCATGATGCTGCCACCACCATGTTTGACTTTAAACGACACTTTTTATGGATAACTTTAAGAAATGGCTTTCTTCTTGCCACTTCCATAAAGGCCAGATTTGTGCAATATACAACTGATTGTTGTCCTATGGACAGAGTCTCCCACCTCAGCTGTAGATCTCTGCAGTTCATCCAGAGTGATCATGGGCCTCTTGGCTGCATCTCTGATCAGTCTTCTCCTTGTATGAGCTGAAAGTTTAGAGGGACGGCCAGGTCTTGGTAGATTTGCAGTGGTCTGATACTCCTTCCATTTCAATAGTATCGCTTGCACAGTGCTCCTTGGGATGTTTAAAGCTTGGGAAATCTTTTTGTATCCAAATCCGGCTTTAAACTTCTTCACAACAGTATCTCGGACCTGCCTGGTGTGTTCCTTGTTCTTCATCATGCTCTCTGCGCTTTTAACGGACCTCTGAGACTATCACAGTGCAGGTGCATTTATACGGAGACTTGATTACACACAGGTGGATTGTATTTATCATCATTAGTCATTTAGGTCAACATTGGATCATTCAGAGATCCTCACTGAACTTCTGGAGAGAGTTTGCTGCACTAAAAGTAAAGGGGCTGAATAATTTTGCACGCCCAGTTTTTAAGTTTTTGATATTGTTAAAAAAGTTTGAAATATCCAATAAATGTCGTTCCACTTCATGATTGTGTCCCACTTGTTGTTGATTCTTCACAAAAAAATACAGTTTTATATCTTTATGTTTGAAGCCTGAAATGTGGCAAAAGGTCGCAAAGTTCAAGGGGGTCGAATACTTTCGCAAGGCACTGTATATATATATATATATATATATATAAAACTCTGCATTGTTGGAAAAGGACCCATAAGTAAGCATTTAAATGATAATCTACACCTGTTATTTATGAAGCAAGTGACAACATTTGATTTGAAAGGACACATGTGGGGGGGCAGGGCCTGCAACAGCTCATCTCTTGGAAAGTCTCACCTAAAGTTTGTCTGTCTGCACACCTGATAAACTAATGAGGGGATTCCATGAATGCCCTGGGCGCTCCCCGAGTGAACCGGGTTAGTGTTGATTGCATTATTTTTGGGACCGGGCTGCCTCCTGGCCATGAGCCGACGGCGAAGTCGTCGCAAAACAAAAGTAATGTAAATTAAGAAAGTGGAGTAATGAGTGGGATTCTATGTTTTCACATGCAAAAGTGATTGCTTTTGATATAAATGCTTTATCTGCCTCCCCAATGAAAACTAGTTTGAAACCTCGAACAAACACTGAGTGTAAAAAACATTAGCAACACCTGCAGTTTTCATCACATAGACTGACCAGGTGAAAGCAATAATCCCTTATTGATGTCACTTGTTAAATCCACTTCAATCAGTTTAGATGAACGGGAGGAGACAAATTAAAGGATTTTTATGCCTTGAGAAAATTAAGACATGGATTGTGTGCTATTCTGAGGGTGAATGGGTAAGACAACAAAAAATGTAAGTGCCTTTGAACGAGGTATGGTAGTAAGTGTCAGGCGAACCGGTTTGTGTCAAGAACTGCAATGCTTGTGTATCAAGAATGGTCCACCATCCAAAGGACATCCAGCCAGCTTGACACAACTGTGAGAAGCATTGGAGTCAACATGAACGCTTTCGACGCCTTGTAGAGTCCACACCCCGACAAATTAAGACTGAAGGTAAACGGGGGTGCCACTCAATATTACTAAAGTCTTCCTATTGTTTTGTACAATTTTATGTATATTTTATGGAAAAAAGTTGGTCTGTTTCTCAATGTCAATGTCATGCTGCCTTGTTGACAACATAACCGAACAGTGCATATTACTGTTTGATTTGAGAAGGGAGCTCCTCCCTCACCGCTTTTGCCCATTCACATCACGGGCCATAACCCAGTGCACTGCGGTTCAGCTTATTCAGAACTCCCTCTTCTACATTTATTGCTTCTGCTCACTGATCCTGTCTAACCTTTGCTGTGTGTGTCTTCTTTTTTGCATACAACAGCTTGTCTTGCAACAAGACGGTGATGACAATAATGCGGGGAGAGAATCTCACCGGGTTCTACAGGATGCTGCAAATACAACAGAATGAGACTTGGATGACTCACATCATGGAATACATCTCTGTATGTGAGATTTTTTTTGCCAACTGATGCCACGCCACCATCAGCGACGCTGCGTCAGGTACTGCAGGATTCCTGGGTCTCTGACAGTACTGATGATAGGGTTGAGTCGGGTGACTCCCACCCAGATGAAGAGGATCAGGAGGAGTTTCACTCTTTCTATGACTGCACAGTCTTCCCCTTCATGCTGATGCCCCAGAATGGCTAAGGCCATTCTGGGGCATCAGCATGAAGGGGAAGAGTGCCTTTAAGAGTAAAAACATGAATGCTATATTTGGAGGAGTTCTTCCTGTCAGGTTCCATGTACTGTCTGGGTGTGTTTGAGATCGACTGCATTGCGGTTGATCTGCTCAGAATAACTATTCTACAAGTCACTTTGCATTCCAAATAACTACTCACTATGTGATCAGGACTAGTGATTCTGTGTCTTGCTTTGCTCAAAATGATCCCTTCAAACATGCCAATTATCTCCCGTTTAGTCCTGCTCCAACTCTTGACCTTTCTTTGGAACATTGGGACCCCTCTCCCTTAGCAAAGTGCCCTCCCTTCAAAACTGTTACTTTCAAGAACTAGAAGTGTCATACATTGTGTACTGGTATGCGTAAATAGTTAGTTTTACTCTGTTCACTCTGTTACATGACCTTTGTTTAGTTCAGTATCAGCAGTCCTTTGGATTGTTGTTTAGATGGTAATGTTTGACCTGTATATTTTCAATGTATTGGCATGAAGACAAAGAACCCTGACCCATAATCAGGCTCAATATTCTATGTAGTGTGTTAAACAACCTGTCTCCATGGACAGGAAGTAAGAAGAGGGTTGAACATTAAATCTGTCATCCTTTTATACCAACATATACTTTTTCAAACCAGATTTGACCAACCAGACCAAAAACCAAACAATATAGCCAATCAGATCAAACCAACGTTCGCTAAAATGGGTCACACCTTACTGCAGGGGCAGGATGGCCAGTATTTGAAATAGATGGAGACCTGCACACACTGTCCAAAACTGAGGCTTGAATGCAAAATAAAGATGTTTATGATATCATGGTGCCCAAAAAATCATAGTGCATAAATGAAAGGTGAAAACACAACACAAACGTTTCGGTCTCAGGCGAAATGAGTGCGTTCAGCAGCTCTGCCAACGGCAAACAATACACTACCCAACAGCTCCTCGCATGCAGTTCTTCTAGCGTCATATACCTTATCTCCTGTCCATGCAATAAGCAATACGTGGGCAAAACCAGTAGACAGATAACACGTATTATAGAACACGAGTGCTGTAAGGAGAAATGACCCTAAATCCCCTATTGGACGTCATTTCTCAAAGGCCGGTCTCATCTCCGTGTCCTTCTGCGCTACACAGCAGATAAAACGTTCACGTAGGGGTGGTAATCTGGAACTCAGTCTTCTCCAGACAGAACATGCACCTGCATTCTATTTACAAACTCTCCACCCATCGGGCTTGAGTGAAGAATTGTTATTAAAGTGTTTTCTCTAAGTGGTATATTGCCTCTGATTGGTGTTTGCTACCTCCATCTAGTGGTATCTCTAACTCCCTACTCTTACCACCCTGTGTTATTTATTCTGAGGAAATTTTCACATGGTACATGTTAACGCAGTAATTGAGGATATTTCTCTGTCCGCTTTTGTATGTATTTGTATATAATCTAGATCATGCATTCTATTCTACTAGTGTGATTCATAGTATAATGTGTTTCCTTGCTTGATCATGTGACACGCAATTAGCAATTACGCAATTACGTTCACACTGATAATGGCCTACGGCTGAAACTTTTGTTTTCACCTTTCATTTATGCATTTTCTTGCACTATGATTTTTTTGGGGGCATGCACCATGATGTTTTAATAAACATCTTTATTTTGCCTTCAAGCCTCCAATTTGGATTTATTCCTTTTTATTTTTACATTACAGTTTGTGGGTCTCTGCACACTGTCAAAATCTCTTCCATTATTCTTATTTTGACTCCTACACACCTGGAACAGACACTATTTAGTAGTAATGACCTTAAAAGAGTGCAGACGGCCTCGTCATTTTTGTTACATGTATTTGAAATATGTATTTAAATTACTTCTGAGTAATTTGTATTACACTGAACTGAACTACACTCCAATGTATTTTGTAACAAGATACTTTTGAGAGCTATACTTAGTATTTTCAAAATACAAACTACTTTTCTATTAAAAAAATGGAGTTCACAACTTTGTGGCCCCCTTTCACCCTGCATTGGTATCAGAAGTCTGATGGCCCTATGGTGTGATAAGAGTGTCTGCTAAATGAACTAAATATAATGTCAAAATAAACAATTGCAAAGCATGCTGAGTTATTCTAATGAGCTCCACCCGAAACAAGGCCAATACTAATACCCAGTATGCTTTGCAATTAATTTTGGTATGTTAATTAACATTTACATTTTGGTCGTTTATTTATTTTACATATTTATTTAACCTTTATTTAACTAGGCAAGTCAGTTAAGAACAAATTCTTATTTACAATGACGGCCTACCACAAGGCAAAAGGCCTCCTGTGGAGTCAGGGGCTGGGATTAAAAATAAAAATAAATTAAATTAAAATATAGGATAAAACACACACCACGACAAGAGAGACAACACTACATAAAGAGAGGCCTAAGTCAACAACATAGCATGGCAGCAACACATGACAACACAGCATGGTAGCAACACAACATGACAACAACATGGTAGCAACACAACATGGCAGCAGCACAACATGGTAGCAGCACAAAACAGGGTACAAACATTATGGGGCACAGACAACAGCACAATGGGCAAAAGGTAGAGACAATAATACATCACGCAAAGCAGCCACAACTGTCAGTATGAGTATCCGTGATTGAGTCTGAATGAAGAGATTGAGGGAAAACTATCTAGTTAGAGTGTTTGTTGCAGTTAGCAGACTTTCTTATCCAGAATGACTTAGTCAGTGAATTAAGGTAGATAAACAACAACATATCACAGTCCTAGCAAGTAAAACTTTTATGTAACCGTTACTGTGAATATTGTTGCTGTTCGGGCCGGCTAGTTGCAGATATATTTGTATTTTAAAATACAAAATACATGTATTTTATTAAATACATGCGAAAATACAAGTATTATTTTGATACAATTTCAAAATACCATAAAGATCAATGTATTTTGTCATTTTTGCAGATACCTGTGCAGGGGTAGGCATCCTTAGTCCTGGAGTGCCGCAGGCACTTCATGTTTCTGATTTAACCGACCTGGAAGACCAGGTGTTTGAATTTCGGAAATCACTAAACTGATCAATTTGCTCAGTTGGTCACGTGTGATACCTAGTTGGAACAAAAATCCTTCAGTACATATGGCACGCCAGGAACAGGGTTGTCTACCCCTGCCTTAGTGTGATAACTTGCAGAGGTGGCCTGAGAACAATAGATTTACTATAGTTAAAAAAGTGTGTTTTTGCAGACATTACTGTAGTATTTACCGGTTGTTTTTTTGTGATTAACAGTAGTTTTTATTATACACTGAACAAAAATATAAACACAACATGTAAAGTGTTAATCCCATGTTTCATGAGCTGAAATAAAAGATCCCAGAAATGTTACATATGCACAAAAAGCTTATTTTGTGCACAAATTTGTTTACATCCATGTTAATGAGCATTTCTCCTTTGCCAAAATAATCCATCTACCTGACAGGTATATCAAGAATCTGATTAAACAGCATGATCATTACACAGGCGCACATTGTGCTGGAGACAGTAAAAGGCCACTCTAATATGTGCAGTTTTGTCACACAACACAATGCCACAGATGTCTCAAGTTTTGAGGGAGCATTCAATTGGCATGCTGACTGCATTAATTAATGTCCACCAGAGCTGTTGCCAGAAAATGATGTTAATTTCTTTACTATAAGCGCCTCCAACATTGTTTTAGAGTATTTGGTAGTACGTCCAACCGGCCTCACAACCGCAGACCAAGTGTATGGCGTTGTGTGGGCGAGCGGTTTGCTGATGTCAATGTTGTGAACAGAGTGCCCCATGGTGGCGGTGGGGTTATGGTATGGGAAGGCATAAGCTACGGACAAAGAACACAATTACATTTTATCGATGGCAATTTGAATGCACAAAAAAACTGTGACAAGATCCTGAGGCCCATCGTGAGGCCCATTTTTTATTTTAAAGGTATCTGTAACCAACGATACATATCTCTATTCCCACTCTTGAAATCCATAGATTAGGGCCTAATTTATTTATTTCAACTGACTGATTTCCTAATATAAACTGTAAATCAGTAAAATCAAGGAAATTGTTGCATGTTACGTTTATATTTTTGTTCAGTATAGTATTCTACTATGCTACAACATTATATAGTACGTACTACACAAGGGATACTACAGTGCGTAGTCTGCTAAATGATCAAGGGATACTCCAGTGTGTAGTATAGTATTCTACAGTATACTACATCATTCTATAGTAAGTACTGTAGTATTCTGTAGCAAACTAAGTATGTTTGTAATTTGATGGGGTAATTTTTTTTATTAGGATCTCCTGGCAGCGGCTACTCTTCCTGGTGTCCAAACAGGAAACAAAACAACAAATAAAATACATAATACATATAATATAATATACATAACACTACAAAATGTCCTGTTTCTGCCACACGCTTCAGAAACAGGAGATTGATCCAGTCCTGTGAGCTAGGCCACTTACAGTTTTACTGTCTTTGGTGAAGACCATAGGTCGACTTCTCGTATAAGTGAGAATGAGAGATGACACTTGGAATCTAAAGCAGTAAGCAAACAGTTTACTGACTTAATACATTCACACATTTATCTCCAAAGCGTTCAGCCAGTGTATTCTCAATCAGACACTGGAACGCTCTGTTTGATATAGAATAAATCTAACTCTGAATTTTGTACTTTTATTGCACATTGCTTACTTTACAGTGTGCATTATATAATGTAAAATACAAAAATGTTATTATTGGGTTGTTCATAGGCCACAATTGGTGTATTTAACTTTTTTCTTTGGGGGTTCACACTTTAATCGTAAAATGACAGTTCAGGGTAGTTAGCAATAGAATATGTTGAATGACATTACCAAAGATTGTGTGGTACTGTAGGTTTAGTAATTGTTTGTGGCCTTATTGTTTTTAGTGGCCTACCCTTTGGGACGTACACTACTGAGCATGCTAAAAGGAAGTATCGCGCACAACCAATTGAATTTGTCTATTTCTCGACGCAGCCTTCTTCTCTACTAACGTTGTGAAAAACCTTCCTCCACACTTATCAAATAGGCTAGTTTCTGAGTCGAATTTATCCAGACTTTTTATTTGATTACACATCGGTCTGTAATCACAAACCAGTAAATCATTCATAGTAAGAAACGCCGTATATTGTTTCATTTAAATGTGGATTATATAAAAAGGGCTCTTCACGAAGGAGGACGAGGGATCGAGGGACGCCGCCATATTTGCTCTTGCTAGCTAGTGCACTACAAGATACGGGCTTTGTTTCGAGTACCCTTCAATTTAGTACCCTTGTATTTGTTCATGATGGATGCGATGGATAAAAGACCTTTTGGTGCAGAATATAACTATAAAAGTAAGTGTTTGCTATTGTTAAAATTGAATGTCGTTTTCAAATATAATGTTAATATTGTTATTGCCATAATGTTAACCATGTTATTTTGCGACGTCGTTGAGTTGGGGTCTGTCAAAGTTATGCTTGTGCTGACGGATTAACACTGTTGTATTTTTCCCCAATAAGTGTCTGAAAATGACATATCCAGATTAATAAAATTGCGTGCAACGAATGACGCCATCTTCACTGGGAAGAGAAACTCTGCCATGCCTGCCTGGAGGTGAGTGAGAGTGATACAATGATGCACTCTACTAGTGAATGTTCTGTTTGTTGGTTTGATATCCCCAGCACAGTTTGTTTTGGCTTTTATCTGTACCTCAAAATGAACTGTCACATGCCATTTGTTGACTGTAATGGATGTCTAAGGAAAACATTTGATTCATTTAATTGATTCATCAATGTTGATTCACTGACTCACTGATGTGCTTTTACTAACAATGTTATTTGAAAAAGCCCTCCTCGAAGGTCATTGTATTAAGAGCTGGTTATGAAGCTGAAACCCTATCTGTAGTATCTGACTTGTCTCACTTTGATTCCGCAGAGCAATGTTAGTAGAGTTGGGTCTCGAAGGGAAGCTTACAACCGGGCAATTGAAAAAGAAGTGGGAAAACCTTAAAAAGAAATATAAGGTAAAGATTATGAATCCATGTGAGAGCAGGCTTGGTCCTAGTGCAACATGTATTCTCTTTTGTTTGAAATCAGTCTCTTAAACACAGATTCCAGGCTTTTGTTCCAGTTAAGTACTAAACTGGTTCAACTAATCAAGGGCTCAATGATGTGTTGAATCAAGTGTGTCATAAGGCCTGCCTGGAACAAACTCCAGCAAACCCAAGACCAATATAGAGCTTTAATCTTATTGTACCCCTTGTCCCTTTTTCTGTGTAGGATTTTAAGTACCCTCCTCTTGGCATGGAGAAAGTCAATCCAATGTCCTGGCGTTGGTTTCACCTCATGGACGATGCCATCGAGGGCCGCCTAGCTGGGTCTGCCCGCATCCTAAACCCTTCACTGTTTGATTTTGGGGAAGTTGGGGACGTTTCATTTGCGTCCTCTCCCACTACCTCTCCCATAGCCAACAAGAGACTATGTATGAGGCCGGAGGGAGGTGAGGGAACAAACATTTTTGAGTTCTGGGCCAAGGCACAGCTGGGGGAGAGTGTTGGTGCTGCGAGCACGGTAGCAGATGGACAGGTGGCATACACAGACGCAGCTACAGAGGAGATCCGGAGGGCAGCGGTGGAGTGCGAGAGGGCCCTGCGAGAGGAGGGCAGGGGTGCAGCTCAGAATGAGAGGGCCGCGCCTGACAAGATGCCAGTGGGTGGGTACGGGAGGACCATGGCTGAGGATGTGGAGACCATAGCTGAAGACGGAAGAGCCATGTTGGTGAGAAACCCTGGCAGGAACATTGAGAGGGAGACTGCTGAACTAGAGAGGCAGATAGCAGATTTGGAGAAGGAGCGAGAAGTGTTAGAGAGGGAACAGGCAGACTTTGACAGGGAGAGGTTGATACTGGACAGAGAGAGGGATGTGGTGAGCAGAGAGCGGGTGGCTGTTGAGCGAGGCAGAGCTTCACTAGACAAGGACAGAGCAGCGATGGACAGGGAGCGAGCAGCAATGGAACGGGAGCGAGCCATACTGGACAGGGATAGGGCGTCAATCGAGAGAGAGAGGGCAGAGCTGCAGAAAGAAAAGGAAGCCCTAATGAAAAGCAAGGTTTCCAGGAACAACGGCTCCACTGATGTGGAACTGGACTCATCCACTATAGAAAAAAGAGAGAAACTGCTTTCCATATTTGAGAGACTTGTTGATAAGCTGTGAAAGATGAACAATAAGTAAAGGTTGAATAGGTGAAGGATGTACTGTAGGTGAGAGTGCGCACAAGTCATAAACAGGTTTCTATGTCACCAGTCCCCTATCATTTTGTGATCATTTTAGTTTAACCCGCACACACAGGGAGTGCAAAGTCATTCAATTGGTGCTGGCTGTAATGAGCATTGAGTGCGTTTGTGTGAGGTTGCACCCTGAAAGAGAAGCTGCTACAATGTTTGTTGCGCTCATTTCATTTTTTTGCTTGCAGTGTGTATGTATAAATATCAGTCAAGTTTGGACACACCTACTCATTCAAGGGTTTTTCTTAATTTTTTATTTTCTACATTGTAGAATATAGTGAAGACATCAACACTGACATAACACATGGAATCATGTAGTAACCAAATAAGTGCTAAACAAATCAAAACATATTTTTGATTCTTCAAAGTAGTCACCCTTTGCCTTGATGACAGCTTTGCACACTTGGCATTCTCTCAACCAGCTTCACCTGGAATGCTTTTCCAATAGTCTTGAAGGAGTTCCCACATATGCTGCACACTTGCTGGCTGCTTTTCCTTCACTCTGTGGTCCAACACATCCCAAACCATCTCAACTGGTTTGATGTTGGGTGATTGTGGAGGCCAGATCATCTGATGCAGAACTCCGTCACTCTTCTTCTTTGTAATATAGTCCTTACTCAGCCTGGAGGTGTGTTACGGTTCATTGTCCTGTTGAAAGACAAATTATAGTCCCACTAAGTGCAAACTAGATGGGATGGTGTATTGCTGCAGAATGCTGTGGTAGCCATGCTGGTCAGGTATGCCTTGAATTCTAACCACACAGAGGCGATCATCCATTCACCTACTCTTGAGTCTCACAAAGACACAGTGGTTGGAACCGAAAATCTCAAATTTGGTCAGACCAAAGGACACATTTCCACCGGTCTAATGTCCATTGCTCGTGTTTCTTGGCCCCAGCAAGTCTCTTCTTATTGGTGTCCTTTTAGGAATGGCTTCTTTGCAGCAATTCGACCAAGAAGGCCTGATTCATGTAGTCTCCTATGAACAGTTGATGTTAAGATGTCTTTTACTTGAACTCTGAAGCGTTTCTTTGGGCTGCAATCAACTGCCGATTTCTGAGTCTGGTAACTCAAACTTATCCCCTGCAGCAGAGGTAACTCTAGGTATTTCTTTCCTGTGGCAGTCCTCATGAGAGCCAGTTTCATCATAGCGCTTGGTGGTTTTTGCGACTGCACTTGAAGAAACATTCAAAGTTCTTTTAAGTTTTCCACATTGACTGACCATGTCGTAAAGTAATGATGGACTGTCGTTTCTCTGTCACAACACACCTGATTTGCTCAAATGCATTTAAAAAGGAAAAATTCCACAAATTAACTTGTAACATGGCACTGCTGTTGAATTTAAATGCATTCTAGGTGACTACCTCATGAAGCTGGTTGAGACAATGCCACGAGTGTGTAAAGCTGTCATCAAGTCAATGGGTGGCTACTTTGAAGAATCTCAAATATGAAATATATTTTCATTTGTGTAACACTTTTTTTGGTTACATTCTACAATGTAGGAAATAGTGGAAATAAAACAAACCTGGAATGAGTTGGAGTCCAAACTTTTGACTAGTACTGTATATACAGTGCATTCGCAAAGAACTCGGACACCTTCGCTTTTTCCACATTTTGTTACCTTACAGCATTATTATAAAATGGATTAAATAAAAAATCCTCATCAATCTATCTATACACAATACCCTCGAATGACAAAGTGAAAACAAGTTTTTAGAAATGTTTGCTAATTTATTAAACATATGTAAATAAGGTACCTGTTTTGTAAGTATTCAGACCCTTTGCTATGAAACTCTCAAATGAGCTCAGGTGCATCCTGTTTACATTGATCATCCTTGAGATGTTTCTACAACTTGGAGTCCACCTGTGGTAAATACAAATCATGTCCAATCAATTGAAAAGGCACAGACCTGTCTATATAAGGTCCCACAGTTGACAATGCATGTTCAAAATAATTGTCAGTAGAGCTCCGAGGCACGATTGTGTCGAGGCACAGATCTGGGGAAGTGTGCCAACAAATGTCTGCAGCATTGAAGGTCCCCAAGAACACAGTGGCCTCCATCATTCTTAAATGGAAGAAGTTTGGAACCACCAAACTGATATCAGGGGAGAAGGGCCTTGGTCAGGGAAGTGACCAAGAACACGATGGTCACTCTGACAGAGCTCCAGAGTTCCTCTGGAGATGGGAGGACAACCATCTCTGCAGCACTCCACCAATCAGGCCTTTATGGTAGAGTGGCCAGACGGAAGCCACTCCTCAGTAAAAGGCACATGACAGCCTGCTTGGAGTTTGCCAACAGGCACCTAAAGGACTCTCAGACCATGAGAAACAAGATTATCTCGTCTGATGAAACCAAGATGTAACGCTTGGCATTCAGGCCAAATAGTTCAATCTGGAGGAAACCTGGCACAATCCCTACGGTGAAGCATGGTGGTGGCAGCATCATGCTGTGGGGATGTTTATCAGCGGCAGGGACTGGGAGACTAGTCAGGATCGAGAAAAAGATTAACAGAGCAAAGTACATCAAGATTCTTGATGAAAACCTGCTCCAGAGCGCTCAGACTGGGGATAAGGTTCACCTTCCAACAGGACAACGACCCTAAGCACAAAGCCAAGACAATGCGGGATTGGCTACAAGACAAGTCTCTTAATGTCCTTGAGTGGCCCAGGGAGAGCCCGGACTTGATCCTGATCGAACATTTCTGGAGAGCTTGAGGTGATCTGCTGAGAAGAATGGGAGAAACTCCCCAAATACAGGTGCCAAGCTTGTAGCTTCATACCCAAGAAGACGCAAGGCTGTAATCGCTGCCAAGGGTGCTTCAACAAAGTACTGATTAAAGGGTCTTATGTAAATGTGATATTTCATTTTTTTCATTTAAAAAAAAATAAATGCAAAAAATTATTTAAACCTGTTTTTGAGTTGCCCATGATGGGGTATTGTGTGTGTGTGTGTGTGTGTGTGTAGATGAGGGGAAAAACAATTTAATAAATTTTAGAATAAGGCTGTAATGTAACAAAATGTGGATAGTCAAGGGGTATGAATACTTTCCGAATGCTGTGTGTGTGTAATATACACACACACATGTCATCCACACCACTTGATAGGCACCTCTATACAATACTATTTAAATGTTTACACTGGCAGAAATTACAGTCTGATCCCTAGGTGCATTTGTTAAAGTGCATTTGGCAATTATTTGTATGTTCTGTTCGACCTGCCAGAGTGCCCGTGTAATGCTATACTGATAATAAAGCCTACACTTTTTTTAGACATTCCTCTAGTTGTCATCTACTGCTATTACTACCCATGTAATTACCCTGTACCAAGCTAGTAAATATAGTCCTTTACAGTAAGCACTAGGCAACGGCCTATATTTACATACCTGGTACAATGTAATGTTCCTCTATATCACCTTGGAATAATACCACCCACTGACACCTTGTCAAAATGTTCTGGTAATTTCATTATTTACTTTTAAAGGGTGCTTGAATCTTGCAACGGGAAGGGATCACTGCCAATACTTCATGTCCCAACCAAGGTGTATGAATTGGGGAGCAAACCGGGAGAGAGAAATAAAGCTTTATTGTGAAAAGGAGAACCAACGCATTTTTGGCTTTTGGCTTTCAGGGTTTTTATAGTAATAAGTCATGAGGCTTTTAAAATGACCTCCGGGACCGACAAAGAATATACTAATAAAAACATGGTTGGTTAAAACAGTTGTAGCAAGATGAACCAATCGATTGTTATTAGCAAAGACTGAGCAATAGATTGTGATAAAATGTGGAACTGACCAAGAGAACAGGTATATATGCTTTCAACATGTTCTATTGGTCAGTACAACGGTCTATGCTAATAACAATTGGTCCATTGATTGGAGGCTTCCAAAGGTGTCCCGATCCCTGCAAAGGCTCACATTAGCTCCTGCCATTCAATCTGTACCATGCCACCAGTCAACTCTACAAGGAAGTTCCTGTTGCTAGACTGGAGGAGATGATGGGTAGACTGGGCAGAGATTGAGGGTCGAGTGTGCTGATGTTTACCTGCTGTGTATCATGGTCCAAGGATATTCCAGCACGCTCGTGTCTTTATTCACTCCAATTGTTCAGTCATGTTTGAGGTGAGATAGTAGTGCCATGCAGGGGAACTGTGTTCTAGTACAGGCCCAAAGTTGGTGGTGTAGATGGTGACTAGGCTGGGTTTGGGAATGGAACCCATGATCCCCATGGGCATGTTCTACCAACTGAGCCACAGAGAACCACAAAGAGTTTCTGGTTACCCTTTTCCATTTGTTGGTCCATCTCACGTCATCCTGGATCCCAGCAGTTTATTGTCAGATGTTTGCAGAGTGTCCCATTTAGTTACTAGGGTTCAAAAGGGGGTGGGTTGTTTGTAAAGCAAACATGCATTGCTTTGCACTTGTTTGGGTTGAGCTGCGTGGAGTGCTCATCTACCTAGGAACGCAACTTTTCTAGACCATGTTGAAGGCTGGAAAGCTTCCCCACTCTAATGCACTCTGCAATGTTCATGTCATCAATATATTTCCATCTATGAGCGAACTTCTGAAGTGCGCTGTGGATGAGGGCCAGGAAGACAAGGGGTCCAAGAAGTGGACCTTGAGTCACTCCACAGGTCAGATGTTGTCATGGTGAAAGGGTGCCTTAGTACCTCACTCTCTGCTTCCTTTTGGAGAAGTAGCCACAGCCCAGGGGAGAAGGGGCCCTGACTCCTAGCTGAATCAGGCACTTTGTTACCACTGTATTATACATTTTGTTGAAGGCTTAAGCAAAATCTGCTGTTACTATAGTGCATATATAAATAATGGTCTTACTTGCATCAGTTGATTTTACATAATGTATAGGAGGCTGACCAAGACATCTGTCGTCGACCTGCCCATTTTTGCATCCAAACTGTCTTGGGTCAAGCTTGTGGCCGATGTCCTCCATTATCCAATCGATGGCAAAACTGTCGGCCACCTTAGCTCTAGTATTCCAGACTTGTTCCAGTGTTCTACAGATGTAATGGCTGTAGACCCATTCAGTCTGTGTTCATGACGTTTCTTAATTATATTTACTTCTGTCTCCAAGACGCCCAAGTTCCGACCCGAGAAATGAGAGCTGTAAACAGTGGATGTTCCAATTCTCACGCTGGCAGTCCATTTAAAAAAAAAATTTAAAAAGGGAAATGGCATTATGACCATTACAATTCCACAGTAGCAGTACAATGTTATTTTGTTGTTTGACAGATATAGTGACAATATAGGTCTTTTAAAGAAGAATCATAAATTAAGGATAACAAATCAGTTGACCTTATCTAAGATTATGTTTAAATAGAATATAGCCTATATTTGTGACTTTATAAGTGTATTTAGATCACATCGATAAAAAGACAGCATATCTTTTGGTTTACTGAATGATTTATGTTGCCACCAGAACTGCATGGCAGTGTAGGGAGAGTTAGGAGAGGTGTGGCCATTCACCTCTTGTGAATGCCACTTGGGTTCACTTCCCTACAAAAGGGATTGAACCCACATGGAGCCATGTAGGTATGTTATTAACAATCATTAGATACACATTTCACATGGAAAGTGAAGTCAACATAACAGTAATATTTTGCCCAAATAATATACGTTCTACCCAAATAAATACTATAATAAATGACTTTCTTTTGCAGTTGTTCATACTGCAATGTTTGATCTGTTCATGTTATTTTGTTAATCCGGGCATTGTTCATGATAAACAGTGTCTTTTGAAGTAACATTTTGACAGTTTTTGGTTAGAAAGGAATAGCATTAACATATTTTTACAAGTACTCCAAATGAAGGCATGATCATGGCTGGGATGAGGGTTTAGGGTGTAATAATAGAGACAGTTTTCTGTCATGGTAGGGCAGTATGCGTCACGTGTCTCCATGACCCTGTAGGCTTAACCCTCAATGCTGTTAAGGCTCTATGCTCTACTAGGAGCTAAAATTTGTTGGGGCATGGACTCTACTAGGTGTCAAAAGCTCTCCACAGGGATGCTGGATGTCCTTTGGGTGGTGGATCATTCTTGATAAACACAGGAAACTGTTGAGTGTGGAAAAACCAAGCGGCGTTGCAGTTCTTGACACAAACCGGTGCGCCTGGCACCTACTACCATACCCCGTTCAAAGGCACTTAAATATTTTTGTCTTGCCAATTCACTCTCTGAATGCCACACATACACAATCCATGTCTCAAGGCTTAAAAATCATCCTTTAAGGTTAACCTGTCTTCTCCCCTTCATCTACACTGATTGAAGTGGATTTAACCAGTGACCTCAATAAGGGATAATAGCTTCACCTAGATTCACCTGGTCAGCAGTATATGCCAGGGAAAGAGCAGTTCATAATGTGTTGTGTACTCTGTGTATATGACTTTACAAATGTCAAGTTTATTCAAATTACAGCTTAAATACTTTTTTCCCTTAATGGACCTGTCCGTACACACTCAAGATGTACAACTGATATTTGTATCAGCACCGGCTGTGTAAATATGTTGTGCCAAACAACTTATGAGCGTGTATGTGGACAATATGTGTTTGTTTTTCAGGTTGAAGTTGCCCTCCATCCAGCCCTCCTCAAGAGTAGGAGTGAGGAGAATGATATCAAGTCAATGTGTGTATTTACAGGTATGTTACTTCAATATGAACAAATCTAAAGTCAGATGTCTTCTACATAAAACATTTAATTTAATTGATTGGACCATGGGAAAGGTAGGTCTCCATAAACCATGTTATAAACTGATTGACCTCATAAACCATATAAACAAGTGTGCGTGTATGAAAACAGTTCATATACTGTATGAAAAACTACCTGATTAAATAAACTATTTTATGAAACCCTTAAGACTGATGAATCCCTGAAATTCAAAATGAGAAAAATATATTGTTCCTTCATAGACCGATTGCTTTGTGAGGTTGAACCAACCGTCTGTTGGTGTCTCCATATTCTCAGAAAGAGGAACATTGGCAAATCTGAATAGCTAAGGCCTGACAAAATACGAACTCTATATCCTGTGGTAACATCCTGGGGTTTACCAAGGACCTCCAGTATTACTGTCATCACCACAGCAGCCAGATAACTGCCGATGCAAGACTCCAAGCCAAACATACTGCAAGCTAAATATGTTGAATAGCAGGTCTATTCATAGGGTAACAGTCTTCATGACTCCCTAATGGATTACAATGAAAACCTTCTAGACTGACATGGAACACTTTTATCCAAAGATGAATGGCTTTAAACAGCCTTTCTCTCATGATGTATATAGTATGTGTCATAAGTTAAGTTGGGAACCACTATGTCATATCTCATAACATGTTTAACCATCATGTGACACCTGTCCTTATTCTCGTTACATAAAGGACTGTGAAAAAAATGAACACTATATTTTAGGATGTAAACCAAACCAGAGATATCAATCACTGTTGGTCCATCCTGTTCTGATCTAATGACATGGATGTAATGGAGGACAGAAACATGCTGCTGGGCACCTCCCTGAAGACCACTACTGAATTGGGGGAAGGTTGGAGTACATTAATTTTTCACGGGTTAGGCATGATATTCCATGTCAGACTCATCAATGCCACTTTTCTTAACATATTAGACCCCTAAGGTTGTTAATTAACCCATTTTAAGCTCATATGAAACCTCAGCCATTTCTCGTACTTACATTAAAATAATGGACAAAAAAATAGGGTGGTGCAAATTTAAAAAATGTATGAGTAGTCTTGAGCGAATAACATTAAATCCCACTTTTGTATGTGCAATAGGTTATGAAAAGTAGCAATTTAACATGACCTTATGGTAAGAGCGAGAGTTACAGATGTAATGATGACGTGAGACAAGACGATTGGAATATTATTTACATCATTTAATTAAAGTGCTGAAATAAAAATATGAATGAAGAAAAGATCCACGGAATGGTGATCCAAAACGGAATGTTTCTTGGTTGCATCTAAGTTACACAGTGAAAAACATATGATTATTTGGCTTTGTATTCAGACACATCATTCCCTGCTCTTAAGCAAGAGGCCTGAGCTCATTACATCTTCCATGGTCTTAATGACTTAAATGGATCAAGTTTAGACCAGTTCAAAACCAGGCTGAAACTCTCCCCCAAAAGAGTCTATCAACATGATCATATTGCCCTGTCAGGTTAGAATGTGGTTTAAACATCAAGAAGTAAAACTGTGGGTTAAATGAGACCTCTGTGGTAGTGGTGATTTTAGCATGTAAATCTTGGTGGGGCAAACAAAAAATATATATTTTTAGATACATTTCAGCAAACCCACGATAAAACACACAAAAATACATTAATTGCACTATAACGGTGACAAACAGTGCCCACACACTGTTAGGGCCTACATAAAGCTGTCCCAACAACAGAGTCCCAATAGCAGCCCCAAAACCTTACCATTGGTACTCCTGGATATCAGCAGAGCCTTGTCTGGCATCGAAACAGTTTATTCAGCCCCATTTACTGCCTTTAAAAAAAACATAGCTGATATGGCTGACTTACTTTAACAAATGTGGTTTCTACTGACAATTGAGATGTACAAATTATGGCCTAAGGGGACGATGAGCAGATAAGAGGCAAACCGTAATTTCGATTAAGACATTAATGAGCGAGCTACGACGGATGTAGTCAATATAACTATTTGTTCAACACTTTTGAAATGTATAGCGACAGAATTCAGAACACGGGCCATTCTTACAGTATTCTCCCCGTACACCATGTCAGAACCATCGGATAAATAAAGGGGGCATATAAGCAGACAATGAAAGCTCTTAAAATATTTGATTATTACATTTCTCTAAAACAGGCTATAGGCTACATGTGCACCACCAAGTCAGAACAGTAGGCAAAATTAAGAGGGGAAAATATACCAAATTATTAGGGTGAGGCACATGGGCTACTATCGGGCTACTAACAGCTTACTACACAATATACACTTAGTATTACTTTCTTAGATATAGTAAACATTTCTCTCTGGCATATTACATAATTTATGCAGCAGCAGACTCGCCTTGTTGTGCTGCTCTCACTTGAACAGGAAGGTGGCGTGGCGGGTCCTCATGGGCAAATTTTGTCATCAAAGTCTGGCATTCTCAGGATGTGGTGTTTAAGACAACTGGGAACTCTGAAAAAAACAGGGTCGAATCATGATGACGTTAGTGATATTCAGGTTGTAGCTCCAAAAAGAGGCCCGAGTTTCCAACTTACAATTCTGAGTTGGATGACCGTTCAAAGCGTATTTTTCCAGTTGGAGCTCATTTTTTCGTGAGTTCCCAGTTGTCTCTAACTCACTGAAGTCAGATATCCCAGTTCTGAGTTAAGTTGTTTTGAGCGTGGCAGAAATCATGCTGGATTGACAGCATGGCCAATGTTGAATGCTTAACATTTTAAGCTTGGAAAAGAGACCCTTAAACTGAGAATTGGGACTTCACACCCACAACAAATGATTGTGGGGGCTGTCTTGTTAGACTTCTGTGCAGCTTTTGACATTATTGATCATAGTCTGCTGCTGGAAAAACTTGTGTTATGGCTTTACACCCTCTGCTCTAATGTGGATAAAGAGTTACTTGTCTAAGAGAACACAGAGGGTGTTCTTTAATTGAAGCCTATCAAATATAATCCAGTTAGAATCAGGAATTCCCCAGGGTAGCTGTTTAGAGCCCTTTTTCAATTTTTACTAACGACATGCCACTGACTTTGAGTAAAGCCCGTTTCTATGTATGTGGATGACTCAACACTATACACGTCAGCTACTACAGTGACTGAAATGACTGCAACTCAACAAAGAGCTGCAGTTAGTTTCAGAGTGGGTGGCAAGGAATAAGTTAGCCCTAAATAATTCTAAAACTAAAAGCATTGTATTTGGAACAAAACACTCACTAAATCCTAAACATCAACTAAATCTTGTAATAAATAATGTGGAAATTGAACAAGTTGAGATGACTAAACTGCTTGGAGTAACATTAGACTGTAAACTGTCATGGTGAAAACATTTTGATGCAGTATAGCTAAGATGGGGAGAAATCTGTCTATAATAAAGCGATGCTCTGCCTTCTTCACAACACTATCAACCAGGCAGGGCCTACAGGTCCTAGTTTTGTCGCACCTGGACTACTGTTCAGCGGTGTGGTTAGGTGCCACAAAAAAGGACTTACGAAAATTGCAATTGGCTCAGAACAGGGCAGCACGGCTGGCCCTTGGATGTACACAGAGAGCTAATATTAATAATATGCATGTCAATCCCTCCTGGCTGAAAGTGGAGGAGAGATTGACTTCATCACTGCTTGTATTTATGAGAGCTATTGATAAGAGAATTATGTTCTCCAGGTCCATCACCCAATTTAATTATATTACTCTCAGTCTGCAAACCAGAATTTGTAAGATCCTGGTCGAATGAAACAGACGGAGGCCCAGCTAAATAGTCAAAAAGGTTTATTCACGGGAACGTTCTAAAGTCAAGAATACAAAACAATTCATTTTATACTGACTTCTCACTCCCACACATTCACACAGCCATACGCGCACAGACACAGACACAGACACACAGACACACACACACACACACACACACACACACACACACACACACACACACACACACACACACCCACACACACACACAGACGCACATACACACATACCCACATACCCACACACACATGCACACAAACAGACGCACACACTGTCTGTCTCACTACCCAGCCGACAGAGATAGTGACATTGTCCTTGAGACGTACTCCCGTTCTCTCCCAAATCTCTAGTCAGGTCGGCACCAAGCTCAGACAGTCTGTGTTTAAAATACCATAAAGACATATTGTTTTACCCTAATTCTGACTAGGACTACACGTTTATTGATTATGATTGTATACATTCTAATCAATTCCATACAATGATATGTTTCAGGGCGGAATATTCAAATCGTTCAATTAACAGACAATTCTCACCTATCAGGTGAATGTTGAATGCACCGAGCTGTCTGTTTTACATAGTGGCGCACAGCTCGGACACACATGCATACCCCGCAAGACATGCCACAAGAGGTCTCTTCACAGTCCCCAAGTTCAGAACAGACTATGAGAGGTACACAGTACTACATAGAGCCATGACTACTGACGCAAGCAGTAAAATTTGATTTAAAAAAACAAATTAAAAAACACCTTATGGAACAGTGGGGACTGTGAAGCAACACAAACATTGGCACTTGCATACACACACACACACACACACTATACATACACATGGATTTAGTACTCTAGATACGTGGTAGTGGTGGAGTAGGGGCCTGAAGGCACACTGTGTTGTGAAATCTGTGAATGTATCGTAATGTTTTAAAATTGTATAAACTGCCTTAATTTTGCTGGACCCCAGGAAGAGTAGCTGCTGCTTTGGCAGCAGCTAATGGGGATCCATAATAAATACAAAAACACTGAATAGCAGGCTAGTGATTGCTTTGCAATGCTTGCAATATAGCCACTGATTCCTTCCAAACTACTCTTTGTTGAATTTGCGATTTCCAACTTGTTGTGTAATGTTTATGGCTGATGAGCACCTCTGTAATTTCTCTTCATTATTTATCTTCATATGACAAGGATTACAAAGGATTTGCCAGTAGATTGTCAACTTGATTCATGATGATGACTGCTAGCTTGCTAGCTAATATTTTGAAAGTATGGCGTTGACATGATCAGTCCAATCAAAGCTGCTGTAGATATAACGTGATTTGACGTAA
This sequence comes from Oncorhynchus clarkii lewisi, assembly GCF_045791955.1. Classification (NCBI taxonomy): domain Eukaryota; kingdom Metazoa; phylum Chordata; class Actinopteri; order Salmoniformes; family Salmonidae; genus Oncorhynchus; species Oncorhynchus clarkii. The sequence continues at coordinate 38,342,333 of NC_092147.1, read as the reverse complement.
TTTTATCTGTGGCCAATGACATTGAGCCTTCTTGGGTGGGCACGTCTAATGTAACTCTATGGCAGCACCCAAGGGGATTGAATTTTTGATCTCTACCCTTATACAGTATTTGGCGGTGACGTAGTGTCTCCATGAGTGACTGAACAATGAGCCAATCACAGCGTGACTAGAGAACATTACCAACCCCTGCGCTCTGTATTTTCTTGTTTGTTTTTTTACATTGTTTGCAAACTGATATGTGACATGTATATGTGACAATGCCAAAATAACATGCAAAACATGTATTTATTTTTGCTAGAAAAGTGAGGTCGAAATGACGGGTCGCCACTGCTCTGTGGGTTAACTGAGACCTGCCTTGCATGTAAGTCTATCTCTCGTGAGGTATTAGCTACAGTATCTGCTGTACAGAAACTATTCCACAATGGGTGGTAACCATATACACATAGTTCTGCAGTAGACTTATGATATAAAAACATCTGCTGCCAGTCAACATGCATGAGGACCTGTCTGCCTGTCCTCTGATCATGCAGGTAACATCAGTGGATCAATCCTCTACACGTTGTCAAGGGGGAAGAATAATGAGTAAAAACGCTGTCCAAGCTCTGTCCCAATCCCAAACTAATATCACCCAGGAATACACTGGGTACGACACCTCTCCTTCAGCTCTCCACCTTTCCTTTCCTCTCTTCTTCTCTCCACTCTCATCCCAACCTAGGTCAAGTGACCTCTGTTCGCAATGGCATCAGTGACGGAACTAGAGTTTTATACATGGGGTGGCCAAGGTTACTTCAGGGGGTCCATAGACCAATTCAGAAAATGTGTGTATAACCCTAACCTGGCATCTAAGGAGCATGAATGAATCCTATGATTGCTGATTAGAGGTAGAAGTGATAATTCACTTAACCCCGGAATTCTTCAATGTGGCAGATAGTGTGGTCCAAAAGGGTTACTTCACTAGAATTCTTTAACATACTATGAATAGTCAGTGTCTCTACCTCGGAACTGCAGCTCAATTTCTTTCTCTCACACACACACTGTACTGTACTCACATACTGAAGAGACTTAGGTCACTCTGTTTTCATGAATATATAATCTGGGTCTTTAAGTGTTGAACATCTAAAATATTTTCAGAAAATAAATCTCAAGCACCAAGGAGATAAGATAGCATGTTTGTTACATAAATTACATAGTTTATTTACAAAAAAAACACTGCAATTTGACATACCAGGTACCAAACAGAAATGGACTTCAAAAATATAAATAACTTTGGTGCCCATCAATATTACAAATTTACAGTAACATACTTATTCCCATATATATATTATGTTAACTAATAGCAAAGAAAACTTTTGGAATTGGCCAAATCAAGACCAAATTAAAACTGTGTGACATGATACCCTTTGGATTTATAATTTTAGAATGTCAGTGTACTAGCTAGTACACAGTGCAGGTTTTAATCATGACCAGAGAGACCACCTAAGTGCCAAATTATCATAGGTAGATTTAAAACTGCATAATTCTGAGGTTCTGGTGAGAACTGGCAAAATGTTTCACAAACTCATCCATGTTGAGGGAGCGTGCCCGCCTTGACTCAACAGATAATTTCTAGGTGACAACCTGTCATCAACCATTGTTGTTCTAAGGTGGGTTTTAATCTGTTTTAAAGCTGAGAAGCTTCTCTCGCAAGAAGCACTGCTGACTGGTGTAACAACAGAAATCTTACGTCAAAATAGCTCAAGGAAGACCTCTTTATAAGGTTTTAGAAACACAACAAAGTCAAGGAGAGTAGACAGTCTGTCCCTTCCACTTTTCTCTCTCCTATCAAGAAGCCACTTGGTTTGAGGAACCTCATGTTTGAGGTCCTCTACATCTGACTCAAAGGTCGGAGCAAAGGCAAACAGAGGCTCCTCATTCATGTATGTTGTACTCTTTGGGTTGAGAGACTGAACCCCTTGCATTATCTCGCAATTCTTCTTTGAAAAACGCCTCTGCAGCTCAGCTGTGAGACTGTCAAGCACCTGATAAAAGATAGCTCTTTGGAAGCTCTCACCATCACTTTGGTCACAATTTTTCTGTCCTACAGTGCTCATTGTCAAGTCGTGAAATCTTAAGCTTGTTTTAGGCTGTCTTTTACACACTGTTTGTACACTTATTTTGCAATGCTCTGCCATCTCTTCAACCTCTTCCCATAGTTCTCCAAAGTAACCCTCACTTCTGTAGTCCTGTAATGTGTCTGTAAGGGCACCTACTAGATCCACAGCCCTTGTTAGGTCAAGAGAGATTGATTGGAGCATGTCAGAAAGACATTTGGCATCACCAAGCACTTTACAAAAGGTAACCAAGAGCCCTATGAAATGTAAATCTGTCTGAGAAAGAAGGTCCCTTGCCTCCACTGATCTATCACCACTATTTTCAAGTGTGATATGTCTCCTGTCTCAGCCTCCAGTATTTATGCTACAGTAGTTTGTGTCGGGCGGCTAGGATCAGTCTGTTATATCTGGAGCATTTCTCCTGTCTTATTCGGTGTCCTGTGTGAATTTAAGTATGCTCTCCCTAATTCCCTCTTTCTTTCTCTCGGAGGACCTGAGCCCTAGGACCATGCCTGAGGAATACCTGGCCTGGTGACTCCTTGCTGTCCCCAGTCCACCTGGCCGTGCTGCTGCTCCAGTTTCAACTGTTCTGCCTGCGGCTATGGAACCCTGACCTGTTCACTGGGCGTGCTCTGTGGCTTGTGTACTTAGCATTGCCACATGCATTCATCCTTTTCTCTATGAGAAGGTCATGCTTTGCTATTTCCTCTAAGATTGTCCAAAAAAATTACCGTTGTGAGAGTCAGACTCTCGATGACCTCTGCGCTATATTTTGAGTGGCAGTTAATAGGAGCACATCTGCAATTGTTTTAATGTAAGTACAGTTTTCCTCCACTTTCTTTTTCCGGACCTCATTTCTGACATCGAGTTGCTGTCAATAGCCCTTTTATGCTGATTCCAAGCATACAGAGCATTGATATGATGCTCTGCCTTCGAATGGAGCTTAAACCCAGAATCTTTAAACAGCACCTTTTTCCAATTACAAAAACCTGACTGATGTGAAGGCAGATTCAGGTGTATTGGGCAGAGAAAAATGCCTACAGGCAAAACATTAAGTTGAATGTTGACTTAAAATATTCAAGGCATGATTTGTCCTTACACCAGGAGCTGTTGAAAGCCATTGTCCTAGTACCATGCTGAGTTCTGGGAAATGTATTCAATCATGGCTGTACATGTTACATAATATGTTATATCTCTATGGAAATGTATAATTAAGGGATCCACAAGATTAGATACTAACAGCTGCTAAATAAAAATGTGTAGTTTCAAGTATAAGCCTGTCCTACCATTGGGTCCTTTTGGAACAGTATACCTGGTGCTTGATGCAGTTGGAAGGGGCTCAATGAAATCTCCTGGCAACTCTGGCTCACTGTCTTACTCAGAGGTCTCAGTATCATCCCTTGATACATCTATTACATTAAAAATAACACAAGAACCATTACTGTATTATCACAATAAAAATGCCACAGCCATCAAAAGAACACACATGAATCAACAACCAACACTTTAAAGTGAGACTTAATCTGACAATTTATCACAAACTGAAGCTAAACTTAAATTCTGAACAGGGCATGTGACTGACTGTCTGGTTGATGGTCTGACCTGGTGGTAGACTGGGTCCTTGCAAATTCTGACCACACTGACTAGCCTAGCCTCACGTTAGGGGACTGCTCTGGGGTCGGTGGGGATGTAAGGCTGGGATCCGTTTGCACCTGATCTGCCCGTTTGTGCTTCTTTAAAAATGAGTCTCATAGCTCTTTCTTTTAATGTTTAATTGACCTTATGCAAAAATAAGACAGTCTATGGTTACATCTAAGCATCCAATTACCCACATTTTAGTCAAATCTCTATCTTAATTGCAAATCTCCATTATCATAATTGTACCTTAAAATCAACTACCAGCCTAAATTACTAGTTAGATCATGGCTAGCCTGACTCTGCAGTAAATAATTTAGCTAGCTATAATTTCTTAGTGTGCAGAGTGCAGAGATTGACACGGAGATGGGGAGGTTTTAGTCCGCAAAAACAACTTTACCAGGACAGAAAATAAACACAACAAAGAAAATCACTTAAATTTGGCTCGGTCCTTCTTCGCTACTTTTGCTCGGTTTCGGTCCCTCCCCGTTCCTTTTCGCGGTGTGCCACAATGCTCCTTTTATTTGGCCTCCACGGCTGGTTGGCACTTCCCCCTAATTACCTCCACTTGGAGTTGTCCGTGTCGGGGTGCCCAGCTCCCGTATTCCCAGCAGAGGGAGCCAACGTCGCCCAACGTCCCCTCTCTTACCATCCCCCGGGGTAGACCTCCTGGGATACCACATAATGATCAATTAGCCTTTAAAAATTAGAAACTTGGATTAGCTAATACACGTGCAATTGGAATACAGGAGTGATGGTTGCTGATAATGGTCCTCTGTACGCCTATGTAGATATTCCATTAAAGAAATCAGCCGTTTCCAGCTACAATAGTCATTTACAACATTAACCATGTCTGCACTGTATTTCTTTCTGATCAATTTGATGTCATTTTAATGGACTTGTTTTTTTTAACTTTTCGTTATAAAAACAAGGACATTTCTAAGTGACCCCAAACGTTTGAACGGTAATGTATATAGAGATTGTTTCCAAAGTTTGTTATCTTGGCATTTTGTTTATTTTCCCTTCTTGTTTTATATAGTAGGCCATGCACTCAAAAGAAGTGAGTCTTCAAACTGATAAGCCTATATGTTGTCATTGCAGGAAGAGAAAAGATTAACCAAATCAGTGCATTTATGACACTAACAGAGCGTGCACAGGTTCCTTGATATGTGCACTACCACCAGTGGGCCAAAGTGCAGCACAGCTGAAATTATCTACCAAAGATAGATGGGGCTTGCAGGAGAACAACATACCACAGACCAATGGTGTGTCCATTGATAATGCACCTGTTTAAAGGTGCTATGAATTCCATCACTGAAGAAGGTTAAAGGACAATCCAAACATCTATATCCATGCATGGCCGTCACGTCATCCACAACACTGCCAAAAAGTCTGGACAGGGTTTTTCCTGAGGTGTGTAGTGTACTGAGTAATTTATTTATGCTTTGATTTACTTAAATTCAGTCTAATTCCAAGCAAGAACATTTATCATGGAATGATTGAATCAAAATTGTTTGAGTACAAGTTCTTTTGCAGGTGTCCAAATTTGATGTTGAGGACCTAGTCGTGGAAGTTAAAAGGAAAGGTTACCTGACAGGTCAACACTTTAGCCAAAACCACCTATATTTTCGTAGTTGTTGAAATACCCAACAGAGTACATTTGAATGGTTTGAAATTCGCATGTCATATTTCCCCGAGCAGGAAATCTCACTCAAAGCCATCATCCCTGGGAAGTAGTTAGTTGCACACCCTTGGCCGAACGCGGTGAAACATCTTAAACTGTAAGAAATCCGTTGTATTTTTTTTAAACGGTAGATATTTTTCCCGTTTGCTCGCCATAAAGCTAGTTAATTGTCTCTGCAGCCTGGATGGAGGATACTTTATGTACGAGCCGGTCCACAAGTGGATTACCTCGAATGCACACCAAGTTCAGACGATACTAATACTCCTGACCGGCTGCCTAGGCTACATATTGGCTTTTTCACCGACACCCGATAGCAAGGGCTAAATGTTTCGTGTCCCTGTAGGACGGTTCTTAACGTCTTTCAGATGGCTAGCTACTGTTAGTCGTTAGCTAGATTTTAAGATTGAGTTGAAATAAGTATTGTAAACCGCATTGACAATTAGTACAGAAAATGTTTCAGTTAACAAACAGTTGAAAATATTTTCTTATCCTCGGAATATGCTAGATTTGTTGTTGTTGAAAAAGCTAGCTTGTTCTCAAACAACGACTTGTCGACCTCACGGTTGTGGAAGTGGGAACAAATGTTTGGTTCCGGATGTCGTTGTTGTACCCCATGCTACAGGGTTACGCCACAGGAAAAAAACAATCATATTCGTTGAAATACATGACACTCCTCCCCCGGATCGTAATAGGGTGCACCCTTCTCGGATCGTGCACAACCCTAACTAGATAGGAATACAGAAACTGCATAACAACTTTTGTTAAAAATGTGAGTGTTTTTTGTGTAACCTTTTCACTTTGGTACCAAATCGAAATATTTATAACAGACGAATTTACTGGGTGTTGAAAATAGGACATTGTTTTGACATATCCTGCTAGGGGGTTGGGTTGTCGTAACTAGCTACTTGATACCAAACGTTAGCTGCTAGCTAGCTAAACAACTAATCAAGGGTTGGCAAATCCTACATTCTTTGTTGGCAAATAGCCCCATACATTTGAGAAATAACCATTTCCCGAAAAGCAAAAAAAACAACTATCAAACTTAAGGAGCTGGCGGATGCTGGATAGCTAACTACAACTGCCTACTAAGCTATTCTTATTCTCCTGGATGGAAAGCTTGTGTGCATGAGCACGCTTCCTTCCTGTACGTTCTGTTCTCTAGCTGGTGCAAATGGAGTCAACGATGGACCCAACGCCTAATGTCACAGATAACTTGTATAAAAGTAAGTAGTAAATGTTATTAGCTATTTTCTTTCGTCTCATCTAGTTACCTACCGTAAGGTAAATTGTCACATGCATACAACTGCAGGCTGTTGTGCTAGTGAAGTAATTTATTGAATGGGTTGTTTTTATCCCCTCTGCTTCCGTTGTAGCGATACACAACATGGCCAAAAGTACGTGGACACCCCTTTAAATTAGTGGATTCGGCTGTTTCATCCACACCCGTTGCTGACAGGTGTTTAAAATCGAGCACACAGCCATACAATCTCCATAGACAAACATTGGCAGTAGAATGGCCCGTACTGAAGAGATCAGTGACTTTCAACGTGGCACCGTCCATAGGATACCACCTCTCCAACAAGTCAGTTTGCCAATTCCCTCCCCGGTCAACTAAGTGCTGTTATTGTGAAGTGGCTCAGCCGCAAAGTGGTAGGTCACACAACGGGGCCGCCGAGTACTGTAGCACGTAAAAATCTTATGCCCTCTATTGCAACACTCACTACCGAGTTCCAAATGGCCTCTGGAAGCAACGTTCGCACAAGAACTAGAGCTGTTCATTGGGTGCTTCATGAAATGGGTTTCCATGGCCAAGCAGCTGCACACAAGCCTAAGATCACCATATGCAATGCCAAGCATCGGCTGGAGTGGTGTAAAGCTTTCCGCCATTAGCTTGGAGTAGTGGAAATGCGTTCTCTGGATTGATGAATCACGCTTCACCATCAGGCAGACCAATGGACGAAACTGGGTTTGCGGATGCCAATAGAACCTACCTGTCCAAATGCCAACTGTAAAGTTTGGTGGCGGAGGAAAAATGGTCTGGGGCTGTTTTTTTATGGTTCCGGCTAGGCCCCATAGTTCCAGTGAAGGGAAATCTTAATGCTACAACAAATTACATTCTTGATGATTTTGTGCTTTGAAATTTGTGGCAACAGTTTGGGGAAGGTCCTTTCCTGTTTCAGCATGACAATGCCCCCATGCACAAGCAAGGTCCATACAGAAGAACTTGACTGGCCTGCAAAGAGTCCTGACCTCAACCCCATCGAACACCCTTGGGATTAATTGGAACGCCGACTGTGAGTCAGGCCTAATCGCCCAACATCAGTGCCCAACTTTATTAGTGCTCTTGTGGCTGAATGGAAGCAAGTCCCCGTAGCAATGTTCCAACATCTAGTGGAACGCCTTCCCAGAAGAGTGGAGGCTGTTATCGCAGCAAAGGGGGGACCAGCTCCATATTACTGCCCATGATTTTGGAATGAGATGTTTGACTTTCAGGTGTCCACTTACTTTTGGCCATGTAGTGTATCTAGTTGCAGCAAGCTATGGACTATTAGGTGATTACAACCCAATGTGTTTTGTTTACAGTGACTGAAGAGGACGTCAAGAGGTTAATAGAACTGCGTTCCTCCAATGAGGCTCTTTTCACAGGAAAAAGAAATGCTGCCAAGGTTGCCTGGAAGTATGTGAGGGTTGTCATATGTATGAAATTGTATACACCAGTATACCACAATCAGGATTGTAACTGTTTTTTTTATTTTTCACTATGCAGTGCAATTCTAAAGGGATTAGGTCTTGAGGGAAAGCTGACAGCTGACCAGATTGCCAAAAAGTGGGAAAATCTGAAGACTAGATACAAGGTAAAGTGTGTGTGCACTTGGAAGAAGGAAGTTGGGTGTTTACTGATATTGTAAATATTTACTGATCATATCGTCAAAACAAAAAAGCTTCATCCCAGCAGAGGAGGCTGGTGGGAGGAGCTATAGGAGGACATGCTGATTGTAATGGCTGGAATGGAATTAATGGAACAGAGTCAAATGTGTGGTTTCCATATGTTTGATACCATTCCATGAATTCCATTCCAGCCATTACAATGAGCCTGTTCTCCTATAGTACCCCCCACCAGCCTCCTCTGCATCCCAGTCATAGTCCCACTTCTGTGTTTGTCTTTTTCCTTTAGGATTTAAAATACCCTTTTCTTGGCAAGGACACAGTTTCTACAAGCATAGCCTCCTGGCCATGGTTCCAACTTATGGATGAGGCCATGGAAGGACGCCTCTTCAACAGCGCCCACGTTTTGGCGGTGGAATCTTTGGGTGGTGAGGATCCGAGTGCTCCCTCACCATTAACCAACGAAAGAGAACAGGGGACCGAGGGTGCTGACATTTTGGAGTTCTTGATCAAAACGGAGATGGAGGACAGTGCAGGGACAGGGAACTTGGAAAACAATGCAACAGTTAACACTGATGCAACTCAGACTGGGGCCTCTACTACTATGGGCTGGCGAAGAATGTCAGAATGCTCATATAAAAGTAAGTAAGTGAGCTGAGCATGCTCTGTGATTGTGTTGATAGGTTGACAGTTAATGATTTATTCAACCTTTATTTGTCCAGGAGGTCTGTCTAGATTCTAGGTCTTTAGTAATTGTAGTTATTGTTTGTTAGCAAGTTTGCTGCAAAAAATAGTGTTACTTGATACAAGGTAATCATTCATATTACTGACATTGTTTCTTGCTCAACAGTGACAGAGCAGGAGACGGAGAGAATGATAAAGCTGCGTGCCGTGAATGAGGCCCTCTTCACAGGCAGAAAACATACCGCTAAGCCAGCCTGGAGGTGAATATGTCTGGGAGGGACAGATGCAGACCATATTATTGCCAAGCACATTCTGTTATTGTCTGTCCCTAATCCAACCCTAGCTCTTTCACACTTACATATGTCTGAAAGGACTGGACCGGCTAGCTAGGAAGACATTTTTATCTATCAGAAGGCAAAATGGAGCTATTACCCTATTGCTTACACCTATTTGATCATTTCAGATTTCGTTTAGTGTCCTAACAGAATTGTTTTGCAAATTATTGTCTCAAGTTAACCATTGTTGTTTGTCTCCATATTTTCCTGCAGAGCTATTTTGAATGTGTTGGGTCTTCAGGGAAAAGTGACTACTGACCAGCTAGCCAAAAAGTGGGATAATCTCAAGAGGCGATATAAGGTAGTGTGAGAGGGTGATGACAGTACTCAACTAGTGCATTTGTGTATGTAACTTGTATTAGTGAACTTTTAGTGTAGTGTATAAGAAAAATTATCCTAGTCTGTTGAAGTTATTATTGATTCACAATGTATCTTGCATCACCTCCTGCACAAATCTCCTCGCAATTCCACTCCACACTGCTCTGTCCACTGTGTTGTTCCTCTTTTGGCGCAGGAGTTGAAATGTCCAGCCCGCGGCATGGAGAGCAACCCAAATTCCTGGCCCTGGTTCTACCGCATGAATGATGCTGTCGAGGGGCGTTTCGCCGGCTGCGCCCCCATCCTGACGCCAGTAGTAGAGGAGGGTGATGAGGAGTTTGAGCCCTCTCCACCACCAAGGAAGAGGGCTCGTCGGACACCAGGGAGGGGGGGGATGTCGGAGTTCTTGACAGAGTCAGAAATGGATGAGCTGGTAGAAACAGAGGATAGGAACGGTGCAGACATGTTCCCAGGGTCCGCCATAGGGGAGTATCACAGGACCACGGAATTCTCATATAAGTGTAAGTGATGTTTTGCCTTTTTTAAAGGGATGATTTACTCAAAATACAATATGACTGTATAAAATCAATATGATTTCCCACTTAGGCTGGTATTGGTTTACCCAGACAGTTTTTAAAGTGCATGTTTGAGTTATTTAGTTACATTCACCATCTTGTGACCCGAACACGGAACCCAAACCGGCTGCGCTCGTGCGCTATCGTGCATACATTTATGTTTGTCCCCCTACACCAAACGCGATCACGACACGCAGGTTAAAATATCAAAACAAACTCTGAACCAATGACATTAATTTGGGGATAGGTTGAAAAGCATTAAACATGTATCGCAATTTAGCTAGTTACCTTGCACTTGCTAGCTAATTTGTCCTATTTAGCTAGCTTGCTGTTGCTAGCTAATTTGTCCTGGGATACAAACATTGAGTTGTTATTTTACCTGAAATGCACATGGTCCTCACTCTGACAATTAATCCACACAGCAGGTACCCACGTGCCATCTCCTCATTGGTTATACCCACGTGGGTGATTGAAAGACTAACTGTTTTGCCAGTTGTCGTGGTAATACTATGAAAGTTTAGATGCCGATCACCATATAAGTTCAAAGATGAAAAGGCCTGGAAGGAGCAGAGATGACTAGAAACAATTTGGTTGGCCATTTTATGTGTGGATTAATTGTCGGAGTAGAGGACCTTGTGCATTTCAGGTAAAATAACAACTCAATGTTTGTATCCCAGGACAAATTAGCTAGCAACAGCAAGCTAGCTAAATAGGACAAATTAGCTAGCAAGTGCAAGCTAACTAGCTAAATTGCCATACATGTTTAATGCTTTTCGACCTGTCCCCAAATTAATGTAATTGGTTCAGAGTTAGTTTTGATATTTTAACCTGCGTTTTGTGATCGCGTTTGGTGTAGGGGGACAAAATACATTTATGCACAATGGCACACGATGGTGCACGCGCGCAGCCGGTTTGGGTTCCGTGTAAGCCTTATGAATTATTGGCAATATTTTAACTAGTAGCAACAATAACTAACTGATTAACAGCTTCTATCTCCAGGCCATCACTGTTAAACAGTTACCACTAGCTGACCTCCGCCCAGTACCCTGCCCTGAACCTTGGACAATGCCACTAACCGGCTACCACCCAGTACTCTACCTTGCACTTTAGAGACTGCTGACCTATGTACATAGTCATTGAACACTGGTCACTTTAATAATGTTTACATACTGTTTTACCCACTATATGTATATACTGTTTTCTAGTCATGGCTCATCCTATATAACTACTGCTATATACACTTTTTCTATTCACAGACAATCCATACCGTCTATACACACCATTCGCATACATATAGTACCAGTCAAAAGTTTGGACACACCTACTCATTCCAGGGTTTTTCTTTTTTTTCTACTATTTTCTACATTGTAGAATAATAATGAAGACGTCAACTCTATGAAAACATATGGAATCATGTAGTAACCAAAAAAGTGTTAAATCAAAATAATTTTTACATTTGAGATTCTTCAAAGTAGCCACCCTTTGCCGTGATGACAGCTTTGCATATGCTTGGCATTCTCTCAACCAGCTTCATGAGGTAGTCACCTGGAATGCATTTCAATTGACAGGTGTGCCTTTAAGTTAATTTGTGGAATTTCTTTCCTTAATGTGTTTGAGCCAATCAGTTGAGTTGTGACAAGGTAGGGGTGGTAAACAGAAAATAGCCCTATTTTGTAAAAGACCAGGTCCATATTATGGAAAGAACAGCTCAAATAAGCAAAGAGAAACGACAGTCCGTTACTTTAAGACATGGTCAGTCAATGCAGAAAACGTCAAGAACTTTGAGTGTTTCTTCAAGTGCAGTTGCAAAAACCATCAAGCGCTATGATGAAACTGGCTCTCATGAGAACTGCCACAGGAAAGGAAGAACCAGAGTTACCTCTGCTGCAGAGGATGAGTTCATTAGAGTTACCAGCCTCAGAAATTGCAGCCCAAATAAATGCTTCAGAGTTCAAGTAACTTACACATCTCAACATCAACTGTTCAGAGGAGACTGCATGAATCAGGCCTTCATGTTCAAGTTGCTGCAAAGAAACCACTACTAAAAAGGACACCAATAAGAAGAGACTTGCTTGGGCCAAGAAACATGAGCAATGGACATTAGACTGGTGGAAGTCTGTCCTTTGGTCTGATGAGTCCAAATTTAAGATTTTTGGTTCCAACCACCACGTCTTTGTGAGACGCAGAGTAGGTGAACGGATGATCTCCACATGTGGGGTCCCCACCGTTAAGCATGGAGGAGAAGGTGTGGGGGTGCTTTGCTAGTGACACTCAGTGATTTCTTTAGAATTCATGGCTACCACAGCATTCTGCAGCATTACGCCATCCCATCTGGTTTGCACTTAGTGGGACTATCATTTGTTTTTCAACAGGACAATGACCCAACACACCTCCAGGCTGTGTAAATGGCTATTTGACCAAGAAGGAGAGTGATGGAGTGCTGCATCAGTTGACCTGACTTCCACAATCACCCGACCTCAACCCAATTGAGATGGTTTGGGATGAGTTGGACCGCAGAGTGAAGGAAAAGCAGGCAAAAAGTGCCCAGATTATTGGTGAACTGCTTCTAGACTGTTGGAAAAGCATTCCAGGTTAAGTTGGTTGAGAGAATGCCAAGACTGCAAAGCTGTCAAGGCAAAGGGTAGCTACTTTGAAGAATCTCAAATATAGCACTTTATTTTGGTTACTACATGATTCCATATGTGTTATTTCATAGTTTTGATGCCTTCACTATTATTCTACAATGTAGAAAATAGTTTTTTTTTTTTATATATATTTAGAAAATTGGTACTTTATACATTTACACTGAGTATACAAAACATTAAGCACACCTGCTCTTTCCATGACATAGACTGACCAGGTGAAAGCTATGATCCATTATTGATGTCACTTGTTAAATCCACTTCAGTCAGTGTAGATGAAGGGAGGAGACAAGTTAATGAAGGATTTTTAAGCCTTGAGACATGGATTGTATGTGTGTGCCATTCAGTGTGAATGGGCAAGACAAAATTACTGTGAAGAACTGCAACACTGCTGGATTTTTTCACGCTCCGCAGTTTACCATCTGTATCAAGAATGGTCCACCACCCAAAGGACATCCAGCTGACTTGACACAACTGTGGGAAGCATTGGAGTCAACATGGGCCAGCACCCCTGTGGAATTCTTGACACCTTGTAGAGTCCATGCCTGACAAATTTAGTCTGTTCTGAAGGCGGGGGGGGGGGGGCGGCGGCTGCTGCTGCAACTCAAAATTAGTAAAGTTTTACTTATGTTTGGTATTCTCAGTGTATATTCTGGTCCTGATGCTAATTTCCTGTAATACTATCCATTTTGCCATGGGGGTTTTGTTCTGTGTATTTAAATACTGTATTCTCAAAAGCTCATTCTATTGCATTTTAGTTACAGTCAGCAAACACTGTGTTTATGTGTATACTGGATTCTTGACAGGGCTCACTAATATATCTAGTGTGTGTGTGCGCGTATAGATTGCATTTGGGTTACAGTGCTATTTGGGTTGTTAATTGGATTCATATGGTCATTCTTGTTTTTTTTTATATGTATTATTATTTGTGTACTTGATTTACATTTTACTACATTGTTAGGAGCTATTATCATAAGCATTTCACTGTACCCACTATAACATCTGCTAAACTGTGTACCCGACTGATTTAACTTTGATTTGAACAAGTTACTTCGATAACACGTCTTTGTGAAGAATAACACTAGTTATATTTGCTTGCATTACAGTGACTGAGGAGGACACCAAGAGATTGATAGAGCTGCGTGCTTCTAATGAGGCTCTTTTCACAGGAAAGAGAAATACTGCCAAGCCTGCTTGGAGGTGAGTTGGCTTGTGTTGGAAGAAAGTATTTGGCTAAATAAAAATCTGCTATTTCCAGTCTATGTACTCGGTTTATTTTGTAAATCCCTTATTTCTCTGCAGGGCAATAGTGAAAGAGATGGGCCTCGCAGGCAAGTTGTCTGCTGATCAGGTCTCTAAAAAGTGGGACAACCTGAAGACAAAATTCAAGGTAACGTAACTAGTGTGTGTCTATGTACAATCTCACCCTATTTGTCAGAGCCTGTGGGTTTACTTGCGCATGTATGTAAACATCCATGCTTATTTGTGGTACCGGAGGATGAGCACCGGAGGATGGGTAAGTCTTTAAGTTTTATCTCCCAATAAATTTCGATCTTCTTTTGTCCTTTAGGACTTGAAGTACCCGCCACGTGGCATGGAGAACCAGAGCAGCCCTGCCTCCTGGCCTTGGTTCCAACTTATGAACGATGCCTTCGAGGGCCGACTGGCCGGGAGAGCCCCCAAAATAACGCCTGTATGGGTGAGCGAGGAAGACTACTTGTTTGTATCCTCGCCGATGCCTACAGAGAGAGACCCGTGTCCCATGCCAGAGAGTAGTGGGATTTCTGAGCTGGTAGAGGCAATGGGACCAGGGGACACAGATGTGGATGGAACCGTTACGTTCATCGATGCCAGTGGAGAGGAGTGCCCCACACCTTTGGAATTCTCCTATAAAAGTCAGTACCATTCTTCATGTCTCAGAATGTACTTTTTAAGGAGGATAAAATACTTTTAAAATGTAAAACTTCAGGAGTTTAAAATGTATGACTGTTGACAATATGAGGTAAACAAATATCCACTTTATTTTTGTTTTGATGACAGTGACAGAGCAGGATACGAGGAGGCTGATCAAGTTGCGGGCTGCCAATGAGGTTCTCTTCACTGGGAGGCGAAATGCTGCCAAGACTGCATGGAAGTTTGTAGGATTTAGTATGAAAATAAATGTCAATGACAATGCAATGAAATCAGATATGCATTATCAAAACTAATTGATCATGTTTGTGTGCAGGGCCATTTTAAAAGAGTTGGGTCTCCTGGGAAAGGTGTCAACTTACCAGGTGGCCAAGAAGTGGGACAACTTAAAGAGGAGATATAAGGTAAACGATCAGGTGTTTGTTTGCTGCTAATGTGTGCAACATGAAATAAACCAAACTGCAAGTGGATCAAAATCTGAATGTCTTTAGTGAAGGACCAATCCTTCCTAATGCACATGCATTGCTCAAACACTGTAGTCTGCTCTGTGTTTGTGTTCTATAGTTTGTCCCCTGTTGTTCTCTGAACAGGACCTGAAGTACCCTCCTGTGGGCATGGAGAGCATGGCAGACAATGCTGCTTCCTGGCCATGGTTCTACCTCATGAACGAGGCCATGGAGGGCCGCCTTGCTGCCAGCGGACCTGTCCTGACCCCTATAACGGATGGCGACGACCCAAAGCCTTCCCCTTTGCAGCCCATTCGAAGTAGAGGACGCCCGTTGCTGGACAGAGGCGACACCACACTGGAGTACGACCAAGAGATGTATGCGGACCCCGCCACAGAGGAGTGCCACAGGGCCACAGCGGAGTGTGAGAGGGCCCTAAGAGAGGAGAGGTTGGGTAGGGGGCCAGCTGGGGCCACTGCTGCTCACAAGGGAGTGACACTAGAGAGAGAGTGGGAGATGGTGGAGAGGGAGAGGGCAGCGATAGAGGGGGATAGAGCGGCAGTGGACAGAGAGCGGCAGTGGCTGGAGAGCGAGAGAGCCAACTTGGCAAGAGAGAGGATGCTGTTGGAACAGGACAGGATGGCCCTGGGGAGAGAGAGAGAGGCCTTTGAGAGCCAGAGGGCAGCAGTGGTGATGAACAGCGCTACAGTGGTGCACACTGGACACATCAACCACTGTGGGATGGGGATGTAGACTGATGTTATAGACGGATTGGAAGCCAAGGACTGATCAAGAGCTTTCAAGTTACTTGGAGAACAGACTTTTCAGCATGTTTTCACCTTATTGGCTCGAGATTAATCTCTTTTTACACTATCTCTAAACTTAATGGTTTGTTCAACTAAACCAGTGAGAGATTTCAATCTGTGACACTGCTCACTTGTTTTGAATGATATTTGGAAATTTGTCTGTGTTGTATTTCTTTTGACAGAAAAGGCTAATGATATAAGCCTTAAAGTTTTTGTGATTTGACTCAGTTATTCCAATGACCTCACATCGTCTTTTCAGTCTTGGTTGCAATTACAGTATATTGTAATAAAATTTAAAAAAGCACCGTAAAGTGAGAACTGAACGCTTAAAACAGTTCTAACTTTTAAAATGTCTCTGTGAAAGCTGTTTTCACTTTCAAACAATTAAAACGCTGTAAAGTACTGCTAAAAAAGTATGGAAGTGAATTATTGTTTGAAAAATCTAATCACGGTAGGGGAGAGGGTTAAGTTGAGGCATTTAAAAAAAAACAACATTTGGCATCACTCAGTCAAGGGAAATGTACGGTGCATTCGGGAAGTTTTCAGACCCCTTGACATTCCACATTTTACGTTACAGCCTTATTCTAAAATGACGGAAAAACAATTTAATAAAATCTACACACAATACCCCATAATGACAAAGCAAAAATAGGTTTTACCATTTTTTTGCCCATTTATAAAAAATAAAATGATTACATTTACATAAATATTTAGACCCTTTGCACAGTACTTTGTTGAAGCACCTTTGGCAGCGATTACAGCCTCAAGTTTTCTTGGGTATGACATTACAAGCTTGGCACACCTGTATTTGGGGAGTTTCTACCATTCTTCTCCTCAGATCCTCTCAAGCTCTGTCAGGTTGGATGGGGAGCGTTATTACACAGCTATTTTCAGGTCTCCGGAGATGTTTGATCGGGTTCAAGTCCGGGCTCTTGCTGGGCCACCCAAGGACTTTCAGAGTCTTGTCCCGAAGCCACTCCTGTTGTCTTGGCTGTGTGCTTAGGGTCATTGTCCTGTTGAACCTTCGCCCCAGTCTGAGGTCCTGAGCGCTCTGGAGCAGCTTTTCATCAAGGGTTTCTCTGTACTTTGCCCCGTTCATCTTTCCCTCGATCCTGACTAGTCTCCCAGTCCCTGTCGTTGAAAAACATCCCCACAGCATGATCCTGCCACTTTTTCCATGTACAGTGCCTTAAGAAAGTATTCATACCCCTTGACTTATTCCACATTTTGTTGTTACAGCCTGAATTCAAAATGGATTAAATATTTTTCTCACCCATTTATACACTATACCAAATAATGACAGAATGAAAACATGTTTTTCAACATTTTTGCAAGTATTGAAAATTAAATACAAAAATATCTAATTTACATAGGTATTCAGACCCCTGAGTCAATACATGTTAATCACCTCTGACAGCGATTACAGCTGTGAGTCTTTCTGAGTAAGTCTGTAAGACCTTTGCACATATGGATTGTACAATATTTGCGCATTCTTTAAAAAAAATGTATTCTTCAAGCTCTGCCAAGTTGGTTGTTGATCATTGGTAGACAGCCATTTAAGTCTTGCCATAGATTTCCCAGCCAATTTGAGTCAAAACTGTAACTATGCCACTCTGGTACATTCAATGTAGTCTTGGTAAGCAACTGCAGTGTATATTTGGCCTTGTGTTTTAGGTTATTCTTATTCTAAAACTGATTAAATAGTATTTTTTTCCTCATTAATTGACACACAATGACAAAGCAAAAACAGGTTTTAAGAAATGTTAGCAAATGTGTTAATTCAATTGAAATATCACATTTACAAACCGTACCTACAGGGGTACAGAGGTCCTTGGTATGACCTTAAAACAATTCAATGTTAGCTCAGTAGAAATCCAACCCTGGGCTATAGGGCAGGAATATGACCCTTCCATTTGAAAATATAAATGTTTCTTCCATAGTTCATAGAGAAATTGACTATTCATTTTACAGCATCAGAACATCAAAGTAACAGTATTTTAACTTCTTCCAAGAATAACTATTCATATACAATATGCAGCAGAAACATGTAATTAATATGAGAACATTAGTTCATAATCTGTAAAAGTCCCACAAATCCACAATTGTGAAATGGGCCCCTGCCCACGGGCGAGTAGCAGCATAATGGACCATGACAGACAGAGGGGGACAGGGGAGACTTCACCTCATACCAGCGTGGATGAAATTATGAAATTACCCAGTCAAATCAAGCTTTATTTATACAGCACATTTAAGACACGGAATGCAACACAATGTGCTTCACAGGAAAAAAAATAAAAACAATCAAAATAAAAACATATTTACTACACAACAAACTTAAGAGGATAAAAACTCAAGAATTAACAAAAATGGAATGACTAAAAAGCACCCTGAGGAAAGGCAAAGCTAAAAATGTATGTTTTAAGATCTCTTTTAAATTTGTCCACAGTTTCAGCCCCCCTCAGGTTCTCTGGCAGGGTATTCCAGAGTCTGGGGGCATAATAACTAAAGGCTGCCTCTCCATGCCTCTTGGTCCTAGGCTTTGAAGGCCAGTGGACCTGAGGGACCTACTGGGCACATAACTTAAAAGCATGTCTGACGTATTGTGCACAATTGGGAATTGATTTAAAAAACAATATATTTTAAAATGAATTCTAAAACTCACAAGCAGCCAGTGCAGTGACCTTAAAACGGGTGTAATGTGTGCTCTCCAACTGGTCTTGGTCAGTACCTGTGCTGCAGCATTCTGTATGTTTTTCAGTTGACCAATGGCTTTCTTGGGTAGACCAGACAGGTGAACATTACAGTAGTCAAGCCTACTTGTAATAGAAGCATGGATGAGTCTTTCTGTACCAGCCTGAGAGAGAAATGGCTGCACCTTGGCAATCTTTATTGCTCATGAATTAAAATGTGGGGCCATATTCTCAGATTCTCTCATTGTGCTTTGGCTCCAACAATAAGTACCTCGGTCTTTAGCTGGAGAAAATTTTGAGCCATCCAAGTGTTTCAATCACTAATACAGTCTAATAATTTATCAGTGGAACTAAAATCCTCTGGTGACACAAGTTGTGTATCGTCTGCGTAGCAGTGAAAATCAATGCTGTGCTTTCTGGTAACTCTGTCAAGAGGTAACATATAAAACTGAACAGTACAGGACCCAAAATTGAACCATGTGGAACGCCACATGTGATACGTATTTTCTTTGAGTTATGTTCACCAAGGGTGACAAACTCTCGAAAGGTTCAATAGGTCCTAAACCAATTAAGGACCAACAGTGTCAAATGCAGCACTTAAATACAAGAGTAGGACAGAGAGCTGTTTGGCTTCTGTGTTGGCTCTAAGATAATTTACCACTTTAAGTGTGTCTCTATGCTGTGGAGGGCCCAACAACCAGATTGGATTTTAAAAAAAATACAGTTTGCACTTAAAAAATTGTTGTTTGTAAACCAATTTCTCCAGAATGTTGTTTCAAGCGGCAAATAAGAATCATTAGTACGTCAACCAAACAAACCAAACAAACCAAATCCCATTATATAGTGGCTTGCAAAAGTATTCACCCCAGAATTTGAGTGTGCATAACTATTCACCCCCCCAAAGTTAATACTTTGTAGAGCCACCTTTTGCAGCAATTACAGCTGCAAGTCTCTTAGGGTATGCCTATATAAGCTTGGCACATCTAGTCCCTGGGACTTTTGCCCATTCTTCAAGAAAAAACTGCTCCATCTCCTTTAAGTTGGATGGGTTGCACTGGTGTACAGCAATCTTTAAGTCATACGACAGATTCTCAATTGGATTGAGGTCTGGGCTTTGACTAGGCCATTCCAATTTAAATGTTTCCCTTTAAACCACTCGAGTATTGCTTTAGCAGTATGCTTAGGATCATTGTCCTGCTGGAAGGTGAACCTCCCAGTCTCTAATCTCTGGAAGACAAACAGGTTTCCCTCAAGAATTTCCCTGTATTTAGCGCCATCAATTATTCCTTCAATTTTGACCAGTTTCCCAGTCCCTGCCGATGAAAAACATCCCCATAGCATGATGCTGCCACCACCATGCTTCACTGTGGGGATGGTATTCTCGGGGTGAAAGAGGTGTTGGGTTTGTGTCAGACATAGCGTTTTTTTTTTTTTTTGCAATTACTTTTTTTCTGGCTACTCTTCTGTGAAGCCCAACTCTGTGGAGTATATGGTTTAAAGTGGTCCTATGGACAGATACTCCAATCTCTGCTGTGGAGCTTTGCAGCTCCTTCAGGACTATCTTTGGTCTCTTTGTTGCCTCTCTGATTAATGCCCTCCTTGCCTGGTCTGTGAGTTTTGGTGGGTGGCCCTCTCTTGGCAGGTTTGTTGTGGTGCCATATTCTTTCCAATTTATAATAATGGATTTAATGGTGCTCTGTGGGATGTTCAAAGTTTCTGATATATTTTTATATCCCAACCCTGATCTTTACTTCTCTATAACTTTGTCCCTGACCTGTTTGAAGAGCTCCTTGGTCTTCATGGTGCTGCTTGCTTGGTGCTGCCCCTTGCTTCGTGGTGTTGCAGACTCTGGAGCCTTTCAGAACAGGTGTATGTATACTGAGATCATGTGACAGATCATGTGACACTTAGATTGCACACAGGTGGACTTTATTTAACTAATTACGTGCCTTCTGAATGTAATTGGTTGCACAAGAACTTATTAGGGGCTTCAAAGGGGGTGAATACATATATATGCGTGCACCACTTTTCCATTTTTAGTTTAGTTTTAGTTTTTGAAACAAGTTATTCTTTTCATTTCGCTTTGGACTATTTTGTGTATGTCTATGACATGAAATCCAAATATATATGTATATATATATATTTTTTTAAATTACAGGTTGTAATGAAACAAAATAGGAAAAATGCCAAGGGGATGAATACTTTTTCAAGGCACTGTAGATAGTCCAGTGCAACTTCTAGCATGTGGTCAGTAGTGAAAAAAGTACCCAATTGTCATACTTGAGTAAAAGTAAAGAAACCTAAATAGAAAATGACTAAAGTAAAAGTGAAAGTCACCCAGTGAAATCCTACTTGAGTGAAAGTCTAAAAGTATTTGGTGTTAGATATACTTAGTATAAAAAGTACATCAAAATGCTAAATATTCTTAAGTATCAAAAGTAAAACTATAAATCATTTCACATTCCTTATATTAAGCAAAACAGACAGCACCATTTTATTTTTATTTATTTACAGATAGCCACTCCAACACAGACATAATTTACAAACAAAGCATGTATTTAGTGAGTCCGCTAGATCAGAGGCAGTAGAGATGACCAGGGATGTTCTCTTGATAAGTGTAAATTAGACAATTTTACTGTCCTGCTAAGCATTCAAAATGTAACAAGTGTTTTTGGGTGTCAGGGTAAATGTATGGAGTTAAAAGTACATTATTTTCTTTAGGATTTTTGTAAAGTAAGAGTTGTCAAAAATATAAATAGTAAAGTACAGATACCTCAAACTACTTAAGTAGTTCTTAAGTATTTGTCCACTGACAGTTAGACACTGGAAATGAAAGCCAGAGATAGGTTTTTAAAGCTTTTGTTTGTATATTGTATGGTGTATTTATTCATTAACATGTTGCTTATTGGTATATTTGTTAGCCAATTTATCTGCTATTGTAGATTAACCTGTATATTTATCTGCTTTTTGAAGTGTGATTGTACTCAATATTCTATGTGACTATAAAACAATTTGCACTAAATAATAAAATGTCATGTTTTTTATTGAAACTATTATGAGTAGCAGTTTTTTTTAATACAGACAGGAGTATTTCACGATGTGTCAATGCAGGCAGCCATATCAAAACTTTGATCCACTCTGCCGGTGTGGTCTTCGATTTGTGCTACAAGTTATTTTCTCCGAACATTAATGTGTACGTTTTAATATTTTCAATGTTGGGACTGTACCGTATAATGTATGATTGTAATGTAAAAGAGCAGACCATCAAATCACCAGTACATCCCTGAAAATAGGTGGCGATAATGTCCTGATAACGGCGCTGTCAATGTAAACAAACCCAAAAGAAAGAAGAAGAGACGCCACTCAATGTACAATAAATATTTTCCTACAAAAAGCTTTGCATACTGATTGATAGCAGGGACTGTTATTAGTCAAAAATGGGTAAGATTCGTTGCTACTTTACAGTTTGCTTTTAGAGTTATCGACAAAATTTTTACATAAAATCAATGTTTAGCCACTGATTAATGTCTGACCATCATCTGCCAACGTTTTATCTTAATATTTGGTTGTATGTCTTAGTGTTAGCATTAGCAAGCTAGGTAGGTAGGCTGTTATGGTAAATGTACGATTTTCTATGAATAAATTATGATTATTTGGTTATTCTTTGAGGTATGCCAGACGAACGTTTGCTATCCAGTCAATGTCTAAAATACAGATGACGATATGTTGCTCTACTAGCTGGGTCGTTCCACTAGTAGAGTACATTTTGGGTAGTGTCCAAGAAAACTATTAATTTCACCTAACATTCTGTCATAAAGAGCACATTTTCAACTTCATAAAAAAAAACATGTTTTCCCATCTCAAGGGTTTTAAGATGGGAAAAATGTTTTCATGTTTTTCAGATTTATAGGAATATTTGAACCCACTTAACCCCAACCTTTCCTAACATTTTAACCATCATTGCAAAGCCCTAGTTATTTTGTTGCCATATTCTGTTTGTTTTTTTTGTGAAAAACTGAGCAGTCGAGCAACACGTTAACCCTCTTGCCCATAGATAGATTGAATAGAAATGTTTTAACAATTTCAATCTGCTGAAGCTTGCATTCAAACGCCCCTCCCTGTTGCACACAACACGCGTATACACGCGTATATTCCCCCTGTCAGGAGGGGATTTATGTGTGATTTAAGATGAAAACCTCAACCCTTTTACTTTAAAGGCACTTTATTGGCATTTGGTCTTTTTTCTTTTACTTGCAAATGTAAAAAAAATAAAAAAAATAATCTAAAAGTGCCTTTGAAGTAACAGGGTTGACCACAACAGGGTTGAGGTTTTCATGTAAGCTTGTGTGCAACATGGAGGGGCAATTGAATGCAAGCTTCACACAAATTGAAACTGTTAAAACATTTTTTGCCAATCTGTCTATGGACAACAGGGTTAACGTGATGCTCGACGGGCTCTGTTTTCCACCACAAAAGAAAATGGCAACAACATAACTAGGGCTTTGCAATGATGGTGAAAGGCTGGAGTTACGTGATCTTCCTAGGAGTCTGAAAAACATGACGAGGGGCATGTAAAAAGGCAGATTCTTGCCACTTTAGCAAGTCTTTATTCATATAAAATTATTTAGAGAATTTTCCATGTGGTCTATATTAAATGGCACGCCACTTAAAATATCAAAGGGAAACACCCAGCTATCTGCCTGCTCTGCAGGCATCTCGTATTACATATTCAAGAAAATAATAACTTTCTGACACGTGAAAGTGAATGCGTACCAGACCGTGCTTTTATGTCTTTAGTAGAATTCCTTTCACGATATGATGCATTTAGCAGACCTGACAGTTGACATTAGTGTTTGCCCTTTGAAGTTATCTGTATAGTTTGACAAATGTTATGAGTAAAGTATTACCACTTTAATCTTCTTTATCCCTCCTGCCTTGTTAAATCTAGGTGGGTTCTTCTCCAGTCTTTTTTCTGGCCTGTTTGGCACCAGGGAAATGAGGATACTGATCCTGGGGTTGGATGGAGCTGGGAAAACCACAATCCTTTACAGACTTCAAGTTGGGGAGGTCGTCACCACTATTCCCAGTGAGTGAAAATAACTTATTCTCAGTGCTGAGGAACACTCACACTGATGGCCTAACTCCTGCATGCCCATACGATGGTATGTCTTGCAACAGATAAATTGGTCACCGAAATGGCTCATGCAGAGAATGACATGCAAACAGTTACGATTAACCTACAATACTAGAAATTAGTTGACTTACCATTCTCTTCTTTTTCAGCCATTGGTTTCAACGTGGAAACGGTGACATACAAGAATCTGAAGTTCCAGGTGTGGGATCTTGGAGGGCAGACCAGTATTAGGTATTGAGACATTCCTGACTTCAACTTATTTATTGTAGCATATGTCTCACACATATCTGAATATTGCAACCATCAGCAGTCAGTTTGTCAAGAGTCAACCAACAAATGTATTGGTTACCCAAATGTTCTTCTTGCATCTCTCTCTGTTTCAGGCCTTACTGGCGCTGCTACTACTCTAACACTGATGCTGTTATCTATGTAGTGGACAGCAGTGACAGGGACAGGATGGGAATCTCCAAGTCTGAACTGGTGGCTATGCTTGAGGTATGAGTAATGTGGCTTTAGTAGCTTGTATAAAAGCCTTCCATAGTTGAATATGTTTACTGGTCCCATGGCTCTCACTAGCTCTTTTTTTCCATGTACTTGCTATATGTTGATGGAATTGTGAGCTAAACAGCATGTGCAGTCACAGACTAGGTTTCCAGATATAGAGGGCTCTGTCTGCATTCTCTCTGCAGGAGGAGGAGCTGAAGAAGGCTATACTGGTGGTGTTTGCCAACAAGCAAGACATGGAGCAGGCCATGACTCCCACTGAGGTCGCCAATTCCCTGGGCCTGCCAGCACTCAAAGACAGAAAGTGGCAGATCTTCAAGACCTCCGCCACCAAGGGAACAGGGTTGGATGAGGCCATGGAATGGTAATGGAATTGGAACCAAATGAATGAGGCTGTTTAGTTAAGGATAAGGCAGTTTTTATGTGTGTGTGTGTGTGTCTTTCAGCTGTTAAGATGATGACAGTTTTAAATTATCATTAAATTAGTTACATGGTTTGCATTAGGAACAAAGAATATGAGTGACAAGCTGAGGAGTCATTCAATATACAACAACAAAACTGAATAATTTTTCTGTTTCTGCTTACTCCTTAGGCTGGTGGAGTCTCTCAAGAGTGGACAGTAACCTCAGCCTAACACCATGCAAATAAATGTGACTTCCCGCCGCATATTTATGCTAAATTCATTGTTAGAATCTTCGTAGGAGCATTGTTAAATCTCTGAGCTGTTTCCCAAAACCATCGTTACTAAAGTTGCACTTGAACACGCTCATTATTTACCGACTGCCTCACCACTCGTAGAACAGTTAAGTGCATCATTATGTTTTTGACCTTCTGTGTCACTTTATTTACAGAAGATCTCTGCTAAACATAGAATCAAGATGTTCATCTCTCTGATTATGACTGCCGATAACTTCAGAACAAAGTTGACTACAAATACAAAGTTGCTAAAGTCTTTGCAATTATTACAAGCAAGTAAGTGAAGGATAAAAATATGCTTCAAATTAAAACCGAGATAACTGCATTAAAAGATAAATAGGCTACATGGGTCTATATATTTCAACCTAATTGAAATCAATGTCATGTTCAATCAATTGAATTCTATTTTGCCAATTATTGTCTGTATCTGTAATTTTTGCCTCAATATATTTTGATGTGTAACAACATTTGCGCAATGATGTGCTCAATGTGATTTTGTGCATTATTGGGTAAGCATTATAAGTTGCCTCAATATTTGCAGCCAACCATAGGTGGTAATATCTTTCTAGGAGCTGATGCATCATCAGGATTTTGGAATATGATTTGAAAGGAGAAAGTTGATTTGAGAGGAGCGCTGCTTTTGTTTCGATCCTATCAGTGTCAACACATGGTCTAACAACGCTTTTAGTGAATGTTCATTCTGCATGTTGTTTTGAGAAACGGACGTTACATCTTTGGCCGTTGTAAGAATGAGGCATCATTAAACACTCCTAAACCAAGTTCCATGGCTATCAGGAAACCGGGCCCTTAACTGAGTGGTTTGCCTTGTTGCAGGGGACATCCTAAAGATGGACTTTTTTTTTTATTGCTGTCCCTGAGTCTGAAGTTTTACATTAGCTTCCATTTAGTTCCTATCAATTCCCCCTTTCTATTCCTAGTATATCTAGCTAGGTGGACTCGTTTTTGTGTGTGTGTGTGTGTGTGTGTGTGTGTGTGTGTGTGTGTGTGTGTGTGTGTGTGTGTGTGTGTGTGTGTGTGTGTGTGTGTGTGTAAGTTATGGATATGTGGTTGTCTGTTTTTTTTCTTGTGTGCTCATTATTCCAATACTCATTATTGGTCCTGATAAGTTGGGTTAATTGATTTTTAATATTTATTTATGTACCTTGATAATGGCGTTAGTGATAATGTAAATACACAATTATTAAATAAATGAACATCGTATTTGCAAGTTATGGCGGTTACTGGTATTTGAATTGACATATTAAGTACGGGAGAATTTAACCACAGTTTTCATATTACCACAGAGTTGTCATTATCTTTGATATTATGGTCTCTTCAAAACCACTTCTGATGGTTACTTTTTTATGAAGTGATGTCGGAAGTGAACACAGAACAGTACACGTCACAAACGGAAATAAAACAGAATGTTGTGGTTTTGGCGCTGGAAGAGAAAGGAAATTAGTAGCTGGTTAGCTAGCTGGCTGGAATGTTTAGTCGTTGTATTTTATGAGATGGATTAACAAGAGGGCTCTCGAGAACAAGGACCAATTGAATCGTAATCACGAAGTAAGGTGTGATCTATGTGAATGTATTAGTTTTGTTGTATTTATATTAGATCAGTCAACAGTCGTTAGCTAGCATACCACCGGGTAGCCACAGGCACAGTTAGCTAGCATACCACCGGGTAGCCACAGGCACAGTTAGCTAGCCAACGCATACCAACAGAGTGCAGTACATATTTGCCATTAAATTAGCTAATGTTTACAGGTTCACACCTCATAGGGAATATCTAGCTAGGTACACTCATTATGTTTATGTAACGTTAAGACGTTACGTTCCCACAATATTTCAATCATGAAGCGAATGAGTCATACATATCCTTATGCCGTCAAAATAGTAATTTCAGAGTCAAATAAATGGGGATCCTATAGAACTATTCCAATTCCTTGGTCAAATACAGGTAGTTATCTAACCTAGTTATCTTTTAATCTAGCTGCCTAGCTAGTAATCTGATTTAATCAGGCTGTAATACACAATTAATTGGTATATACAGTACAGTGACTTTAAAGTATTCACACCCCTAGAGTTTCTCAAAATGTGTTACATGGTGGGATTAAAATATATTTAAATGTCATGTTTTTGTCCAATGTTCTACACAAAGTACTCTGCTATGTCAAAGTGGAAGAAAAATTCTAACATTTGTATAATTTTATTTTTATTTTTTAAATAACACTGATATATTCTGTACAGCACTTTGAGATATCAGCTGATGTACGAAGGGCTATATAAATAAATTTGATAAGTATTCAACCCCCTTAGTCAATACATGTTAGAATCACCTTTGGCAGTGTTTACAGCTGTGAGTTTTTCTGGCTAAGTCTAAGAGCTTTGCACACCTTTTCTAAGCAACTCTAGTGTATATTTGGCCTTGTGTTTTTAGGTTATTGTCCTGCTGAAAGGTAGATTTGTCTCCCAGTGTCTGCTGGAACGCAGACTGAACCAGGTTTTCCTCTAGGATTTTGCCTGTGCTTAGTTCTATTCTGTTTATTTTTTATCCTAAAAAAACTCCCTAGTCCTTGCAGATGACAAGCACACACATAACATGATGAAGCCACCACCATGCTTTAAAATATGAAGGGTGGTACTCAGTGATGTGTTGTGGTGGATTTGCCCAAAACGTAACGCTTTGTATTCAGGACATAAAGTTAATTTCTTTGCCACATTTTTTTCAGTTTTACTTTAGTGCCTTATTGCAAACAGGATACATGTTTTTCTGTACAGGCTTCCTTTTAACATTATCATTTAGGTTAGTATTGTAGAATAACTACAATAGGTGCCCTTTGCGAGGCATTTCAAAACCATCACAAAACCGTCTTTGTGTTTGAAATTCACTGCTCGATTGAGGGATCTTACATGTGTGGGGTACAGAGATGAGGTAGTCATTAAATTAATATGATTTTTGAATGACTACCTCATCTCTGTACCCCACACATACAATGATCTGTGCACAGTGTGTCCATGCAACTTATGTCATTTGTTAAGGACATTTTTACTCATTAACTTATTTAGGCTTGCCCTAACAAAGGGGATACTTATTGACTGAAGACATTTCAGCTTTTCATTTTTAATTAATTTGTAAAAAAAAAAATAGAGAAAATCAAAATCCACTTTGACATTCTGGAGTAGGCCAGTGACAACAAAAAATCTTGATTTAATACTTTTTAAATTCACGCTGTAACAACAAAATGTGGAAAAAGTCGAGGGGTGTGAATACTTTCTGAAGGAAGTGTATATTTAACATTTTTATCTGAAAGCATAATTTCTCAAAGTTGGCATATTTATTCCATTTTGGCCTTACCCAGGCCTCCTTTAAGACATCATATTGTTTAATCTGTAGGTGCTACACAGCAAACATTGGTGTCATATGAAGCTTTACCGCTTGCTCTGTAATGCGTAGTATTTCGATTTCAGTAACTTTTTTACGTTAATTTATGAATATTGAAGAATATAAAACATGAATATTGAAAACACACAATTTGATTTGGCAAATGTTTCAATGTATTGTTGAACATAATATATTAAATGGACATATCAATGTTCCAGAGTTGGCTGTCTGCTACTTTTAGAGTTCTGATCCAATTTGTCAGCATTACCAACAATGAATGTGGTAACCCATTTGCAGGATGTGGAGTGATACAAGTAAAAGGAAGGCTGTGATTGGTTACATTGCCTAGATTCCATTTTCTCTCCACAAATTGGGCCATAACTTTAAATCTAGCATAGACCCACTCTAGGACTTGAATATGCTTGTAGAGTATATCATATTCAAAAATGTATAAAACAAAAATAGCCAAATCCAACATTTTTTTTTGTTTAAATTTTTCAATATTCATTTATTTAAATTTTTATTGAAATAAAAATACTACTCATATTACAGAGCAAGTGGTAAAGCATCTACAGATGAAACATTATGGAGTCTTAAAGGTGGCTGTAGGAAGGCCAAAATGTCATAAGTATGTCAACTTAGATTCATTATTTCTCAATTATGCTTTTAGATTCAAATGTCAACAATCCTTCCTCCAAAAATCATGGTATTTTTGTTGTTGTCTGGGTTTCATGAGGAATCACAGTTTTCCCATACTATATGTGTGTATGTGTATACATACACACACACAGTTGAAATCGGAAATTTACATACACCTTAGCCAAATACATAGTTTTTCACAATTCCTGACATTTAATCCTAGTAAAAATTCCCTGTCTTAGGTCGTTACGATCACCACTTTATTTTAAGAATGTGAAAATGTCAGTATAATATTAGAGAGAGGGATTTATTTCAGCTTTTATTTCTTTCATCACATTCCCAGGTCAGAAGATTACATACACTCAATTAGTATTTGGTAGCATTGTCTTTACATTTTTTAACTTGGGTCAAATGTTTTGGGTAGCCTTCCACAAACTTCCCCCAATAAGTTGGGTGATTTTTGGCCCATGCCTCCTTACAGAGCTGGTGTAACCAAGTAAGGTAAGGTTTGGTAGGCCTCCTTGCTCGTACACGCTTTTTCAGTTCTGCCCACAAATGTTCTATAGGATTGAGGTCAGGGCTTTGTGATAGCCACTCCAATACCTTGACTTTGTTGTCCTTAAGCCATTTTGCCACAACTTTGGAAGTATGCTTGGTGTCATTGTCCATTTGGAAGACCCATTTGCGACCAAGCTTTAACTTCCTGACTAATGTCTTGAGATGTTGCTTCAATATATGCATATACTTTTCCGACCTAATGGTGTAATCTATTTTGTGAAGTGCACCAGTCCCTCCTGCAGCAAAGCACCCCCACAACATGATTCTGCCACCCCTGTGCTTCACGGTTGGGCTGGTGTTCTTCGGCTTGCAGGCCTCCCCCTTATTCCTCCAAACATAACGATGGTCATTATGGCCAACAGTTATTTTTATTTCATCAGACCAGAGGACATTTCTCCAAAAAGTACGATCTTTGTCCCCATGCAGTTGCAAACCGTAGTCTGGCTTTTTTATGGTGGTTTTGGAGCAGTGGCTTCTTCCTTGCTGAGCGGCCTTTCAGGTTATGTCGATATTGGACTTGTTTTACTGTGGATATAGATACTTTTGTACCTGTTTCCTCCAGCATCTTCACAAGGTCCTTTGCTGCTGTTCTGGGATTGATTTGCACTTTTCGCACCAAAGTATGTTAATCTCTAGGAGACAGAACACATTTTTCCTGAGCGGTCTGACAGCTGCGTGGTCCCATGGTGTTTATACTTGCGTACTATTGTTTGTACAGGTGAACGTGGTACCTTCAGGTGTTTGGAAATTTCTCCCAGGGATGAAACAGACTTGTGGAGGTCTACAATGTTTTTCTCAGGTCTTGGCTGATTTCTTTTGCTTTTCCCATGATGTCAAGCAAAGAGGACTGAGTTTGAAGGTATGCCTTGAAATACATCCACAGGTACACCTCCAATTGACTCATGATGTCAATTAGCCTATCAGACGCTTCTAAAGCCATGACACCATTTTCTGGAATTTTCCAAGCTGTTTAAAGGCAGTCAACTTGGTGTATGTAAACTTTTGACCCACTGGAATTGTGATACCGTGAATTATAATTGAAATAATCTGTCTGTAAACAATGACTTGTGTCATGCACAAAGTAGATGTCCTAACCGACTTGTCAAAACTATATTTAGTCAACAAGAAATTTGTGAAGTGGTTGAAAGAGTTTTAATGACTCCAACCTAAGTGTATGTAAACTTACGACTTCAACTGTGTGTGTGTGTGTATATATATATATATATATATGTATGTGTGTGTGTGTGTTAAAAACTTCTTAAGGACCGGACCCTTTTTCAATTTTTGCCTAAAATGACATACCCAAAGCTAGCAAGGATATGCATATTCTTGATACCATTTGAAAGGAAACACTTTGAAGTGTTTGGAAATGTGAAATGAATGTAGGAGAATCACACATTATATCGGGTAAAAGATAATTCAAAGAAAAAACATGCGTTTTATTTTTTTCATCTTTGAAATGCAAGAGAAAGGCCGTGATATGACTTAGGAATCTTGGCACAATTTGGATTTTGGCCACTAGATGGCAGCAGTGTATGTGCAAAGTTTTTAGACTGCTCCAATGAACCATTGCATTACTGTTCAAAATGTTGTATCAAGTCTGCCCAAATGTGCCTAATTGTTTTATAGATACAAGGACATAACTGTGCACTCTCCTCAAACAATAGCATGGTAATCTTTCACTGTAATAACTACTCTAAATTGTACAGTGCAGTTAGATTAACAAGAATTTAAGCTTTCTGCCCATATAAGACATGTCTATGTCCTGGGAAATGTTCTTGTCACTTAAGTCATGCTAATCACATTAGTGCACGTTAGCTCAACCGTCCCGCGGGGGAGGACACCAATCCTGTAGAGGTTTTTAACACTATCATTGCATCTTATGTGACTTGTGCAAATGTTTACTCAAACTTATTTAGGCTTGCCATAACAAAGGTGTTGAATACTTAGACTCAAGCCATTTCAGCTTTTCATTTAAAAAAATAATAATTTTGGTACCGTTTCTAAAAACATAATTCCACTTTGACATTATGGGTTATTGTGTGTCTAGGCTAGTGACATAATCTCAATTTAATCTATTTAAAATTTAGCCTTTAAGTAATAATTCATGCCTTCTGGGAATGTAAAACAATTTTTTTTTTACAATATAAGTTTGTTTTTAATGTGTCCGTTTGTATATTTTAAGGCATGACATAGGAGGTTGCAGTGAGTTACCCGACGGGTTGAACTATACTCTTCTCATCAATTATACATTTAAAAAAATATATATATTCTCAAACTGGAAATCAGCCAACCCTCCGTCGTTCACGCAATGGAAAGATCAAAAGCTTTATTATCTTGCCGATGGAGACAAACAACCGTGCGGTTTCAGGCCATGTGGTAGAAATTGATATGGAGATATGGATGGGGGCTAGTGGGTCTGGGCAGGTGTGATGTTTTCTAGGATGTAGTCGTGTGTATGTTTTGTATTGTTTATAAAATCTCAAAAATAAAATCTCAAAAAATAAAATGTGGAAAAAGTAGAGGGTGTAAATACTTTCTAAAGGAAATGTAGCTTAAAACTAATGCCTGCAAAATTGTGTAAATGTTCCTTACAAGCCAGAATGTTGACTCAAATTACATTTAAATGTACTATACCTGTTGTCTATGTGGTTTGTCCTTCAGCTGCTTAAAATTTGAGACAAGATATCCAAAGGAAAATATTGTTTACCCAACTTCTCTTCGATAGCTATTGAACCAAGCATGCAATGGTCATGAAAATTGTATATTCTAAACCAGGGGGATGGAGAACAATCAACACCTTTTTGTGTGAATTTCATTTTTTCATTTTAATTCAATTTTATTTAATTTTCTGTCTTCCCAAAACAATTCCAACAAAAAGGTGTGGCTTGTTCTCCTCCCTCCCCTAATTCAGAATATTCAATTGTCATGGCATACTTGGTTCAATAGCGGTTGACGATGGAACCAAATATCCAGTATACATTTTTTTTTAACCTAGGTGCAGAACCAAACCATATACCTAACAATACTTTCCTGTGACTATTTTGTCTCAAATCTGAGCAGCTGAAGTACAAACTGCACAGACAATCGGTAGAGTAAGTTTAAATGTCATTTTTTTTCTTCAATATTCTGGCCTGTAAGGAACAATTACACAATTTTGCAGTCATTAGTTTCAGGCTGTATATACCAATTAAGTGATTAACTGGACTACTCAGCTAGTAACTTCTCCAGGGGCACCTTATGTAATTTAGGATTAATAATATATAGTAGCAAACCTCATTAAGACTGCTTGATTATGAAAAAGTAGACTGCTCTAACTTTGTCATTTACTACATAAAATGGTGTGAATGTGTGTTGGTTTGCACATTGCAGCTTTGACAGTGTATGGACCATACACAAGCTAGTAGCTCCATCTTCGTAGACATGGACAGAACACTGGAGAACTTGGAGCCCAGCAGTCCACTTCATGACTTTGAGGAACTAGACACCACGGAACCCCTGAATCAGGCATGCCTACTGGATGAGCAAGACCTGCTCTTTGGTGATCTCAGTGAATTTGGCACCCTCAACGAGCCCCCTGTCGTCATCTTTGAGACGCCCAGGTACACTGCTGCTTTGCATATTACGGTCCTGTATTTACTATGAACACTTACTACCATCGGTGCAATAAAGATCCTGTTTCTGTCAGTGTACCTTACGAAGCAAGACTAATGTGTAGAGCTATATTCCTCAAAATGTTCTCATTCTGCTTGTGCAGCCCTCAGTACCTCAGACGGAGGCGGCGGTACAATAGGTTTGAAAACTTTGGATCGGTAAGTTGAATACATTCTGAAGGCAACAATTTACTATAAAATCCAAGTGTGACATCTCAAGTCTTGCAACAGAAATGTAAAGTTGAGTCGCTGAATGTCGCCACAGCCTGACCTTGCCCTTTTTTTGCAGGTTTCTCTCAGCCCACCTCCCAGTCGAGAGGAGAAATCGCTAATCATGACCCCCACCTCTCATCAGATGTCAAAACGCAAAAAGCTGTCCATGCCAGCCACCAGCATGAGAGGTGAAGCCAAACCGGGCACCTCGTGGGCAACCAGTGGTTTTGTTGCTGCTTCATCTCTCATGACAACAGACTCTTCTCTGGTGACCTGGCTGGAACCTCCTCTCCCTTCCTCTATGCCATGTTCTTATTCATCATCACCACCCTCATCCTCCCTTGGTGCGCCCCCTGCCTCGCAGGAAGTGACAGCCGGGGAAGGATTTTGCAGAAACACATCGTCTCAGACTCCTGTGGCAGAATCCACAGTGGAACCTGGGCTCCCTAGTTACAACAGAGACAGGAAGAGGACCTGTAAAAGAGCAGCCTCTACCAAGTCCACCTCTACCAAGTCCGTCTCCACATTTGCCCGAGCCCCAACAAACC
The DNA here is from genome assembly GCF_045791955.1 of Oncorhynchus clarkii lewisi. NCBI lineage: Eukaryota > Metazoa > Chordata > Actinopteri > Salmoniformes > Salmonidae > Oncorhynchus > Oncorhynchus clarkii. Next base: position 38,308,301 of record NC_092147.1, on the reverse strand, counting down.
TCACCACAGACTCTGTGTCATTCCTGCCAGGCACAGAGAAAGAGAGTCATGTTGCTGGCTGGGAGGTTCCTTTCTCTACAGGTAAGAAGATGACACACATACTAAGGCGAAAATAAGTTTAGCTCTTTGACAGATGCTACTTCGAAATGTTACGGGCCCGATATAGACTATGTAGACCTACCTAAAAGTTAACTGCAGAGTAGATTCTAGGTCACTTAAGTGACTCACTACACATTGACCAACCTGACTCGAACAGAATTCACAGACAACAGCAGAACCATAAGCTTATCCTTGGTGTGTCTCTGGACCCTCTGACTACTCTTATCTCAACAGCCGAAGCAATGTCGCCCAAATATGACGAGGTGGTCATCAGTGACAACGATGATGATGTCATTGTAGAGGCTGTGGTTCGCGCAGTGCAGTTGAAGGAAGATGAGGCATTTGCGCGCAGTCTTCAGGTAGGGATAACTCAAAGGGTACCACTTATCTTTTTAAAACAAGCTTGCTTTAAGTCAACACTGGTCGACAACACACTGTTGGGTTCTCTACTTCAGGCTAATTCAATCTTAATCAGTACATTCAGGATTGGAACTGAATGAATGACTTTCACATAAAACCTTCAGTCTCCTGATTAGCCTGTGTGATGGATTTTTTTCTCTCTCTAGGAACAGTTTGACCGAGAGGAGCAACTGCAGCAGGAACAAAGGAGACAGCAGGAAGCCATGGCGCCCAACAGACCCCACCACAACTACCCGGTGAGTATTATGTCCAAAAGCACGTATACACTCAATGTGACACTGAATGGGGATTCCACTGTTATTATTTTGAATTGCGCTGCTGTGTGAACTGGTCTGATTATTGTTCTGTCCCCCTCCAGTATGATCCTCATTTAGGGATGAACTGGATGTCGCCCTGGCCCTCAGCAGTGAACTACGCAGCTTTTTCGCCTCTCGTCGCGGGATTAGAGGAAGGTATGTTACTGAACAACAACCACAGTAGTGTGAAATTTACTGGTATGCTTGATGCACTACTTAGTTAGAACATGGTTTTGTTGCTGTGGTGTGTATGTGTGTTAAGTGTGTGTTGAATCATTCAGAGTTGATGGGAAGGCGCAGAGGAAGAGGCCGATCTCGCGCTCCTCGTCGCAGCAACCCCCGTCATGTGGTCTCTTCCCTCTTTGATGACAGTCAGGGAGACAACTATGAGGTACAACTTGCCTGGGTCCATTTGTGAAACAAACTAAGCTTCTGTCCTCTCCATGTAGTCATCACACCTTCTGTTTTGCAGTCAAACTCTTACATACGTTTTCCAGCATTTTTCTTGCATTGATTTATGTCTTGCATCCCTAGTAACCCCATTGTCTTAATAATATGGGTTTTGGTTCATGTGTGTATACTCTGTTTTGATCTCTCAGGCTCTACTGGCCTTTGAGGAGGGCCAGGGTGCTGTTGTGGCCAAGAAAACCCTGAGTGAAAGAGAGATTGAGAGGCTGCCTACGAAACCCTACGACCCAGCACATAGTGCAGGAAAGACACAGTAAGTCACAAACGAGTACCTTTTCCATAATGTAAGATGGGGCTGTCTGAGCACAGGATATTGTTCCAGCCAAAGCAGTGACACATTGATTAAACTCATCATAGTTTCCAATAAAGATGACGAAGTGCAGTTCACCAGTTCTAATTAAAAATACATCAATTTACTTGCTCAGAATATCAGCACGCTTCAGATTAGTGTAGAACTATATACTTTGGTACTTTTTCATTACTACATAAACAACAAGTGCAAAGTTCATGCCTTTTGCCTGCTCCACTTTTTGCTAGAGCACTGGAAGTCTGGGCTTTAACATGTTAGCTCCCCACTCATGCTGCACAGAAATTAAAGATTCACCATTTTGAATGTTATATTGCTTTTGTGCATCTGAGCTCTGCATCGATTCCCAGGGTAATTTCATGTTTATCTGAGTTATTGTCGTTCAAGCAGGCAGTAAGTTGGCCTGTATGACTTAGTATTGCGATAAAGCCGCTCTCACTAACCTGGAAGTTAATAGGAATACAAATGACATTTTATTGGTCACGTGGCGCTAGAAACAAGCATGTCTCTGCCACTGCAATAACACATGCAAAACAGTGCATTTGTAAAGTATTCAGACCCCTTTACTTTTTCCACATTGTTACTTTACAGCCTAATTCTAAAATGTATTAAATAAATCCTCATCATCTACACACAATACCCCATAATGACAAAGCAAAAACATATTTCTTTTTAGAAATGTTTGCAAATGTATTAAAAATAAACATACCTTAGTATTCAGACCCTTTGCCATGAGACTCGAAATTGAGCTCAGGTGCATCTTGTTTCCATTGATCATCCTTGATTTTTCTACAACTTGATTGGAGTCCACCTGTGCGAAAAACAATTGATTGGACATGATTTGGAAAGACGCACACCTGTCTGTCTATATAAGGTCCCACAGTTGACAGGGCATGTCAGAGCAAAAACCAAGCCATGAGGTCGAAGGAATTATCCGTTGAGCTCCGAGGCAGGATTGTGTCGAGGCACAGATCTGGGGATGGGTACCAAAACATTTCTGCAGCGTTGAAGGTCCAAGAACACAGTGGCCTCCATCATTCTTAAATGGAAGAAGTCTGGAACCATCAAGACTCTTCCAAGAGCTGGCCACCTGGCCAATCAGAGGAGAAAGGCCTTGGTCAAGGAGGTGACCAAGAACCCGATGGTCACTCTGACAGAGCTCCAGAGTTCCTCTGTGGAGATGGGAGAACCTTTCAAAAGGAAAACCATCTCTGCAGCACTCCACCAATCAGGCCTTTATGGTAGAGTTCCCAGAAGGAAGCCACTCCTCAGTAAAAGGTACATGACAGCCTGCTTGGAGCGTCATCCCGCTTGGAACGCCTGAATGCCAAGCATCACATCTGGAGGAAACCTGGCATCATCACTACGGTGAAGCATGGTGGCAGCATCATGCTGTGGGGATGTTTTTCAGCGGCAGGGACTAGGAGACTAGTCAGGATTGAGGGAAAGATGAACAGAGCAAAGTACAGAGATCCTTGATGAAAACCTGCTCAGGACCTCAGCCTGGGGTAAAATGGTTCACCTTCCAACAGGACAACGTTCCCAAGCACACAGCCAAGACAACGCAGGAGTGGCTTCGGGACAAGTCTCTGAATGTCCTTGAGTGGCCTAGCCAGAGCTGGACTTGAACCTGTTTGAACATCTCTGTAGAGACCTGAAAATAGCTGTGCAGATATAATATTAGGACGATGTTGGCGTGGCATTGACTAAAATACAGTGGAATAAAATACAGTATACATATAAGATGAGTAAAGCAGTGTGTAAACATTTATTAAAGTGACTCGTGTTCCATTTTTTAAGTGGCCAGCGATTCAATGTTTTATATATGGTGCAGGGTTGAGTAACCGGGTGGTAGCCGGCTAGTGATGTCCATTTAACAGTGATGGCCTTGCGATAGAAGCTGTTTCAGTCTCTCAGTCCCAGCTTTGATGCACTGACCTCACCTTCTGTATGATAGCGGGGTGAACAGGAGGTGGCTCGGGTGGTTGATGTCCTTGATATTTTTGTCCTTCCTGTGAACTTGTGTGTAGATTGATGAGGAAATAAAACAATTTAATACATTTTCGAATAAAGCTGTAACGTAACAAAAAGTGAAGGGGTCTGAATATTTTCCGAAGGCACTATATATTACGTACAGTATATTTCACAGCGGTTTAGATGGTACACTGTCTACACTATGCTTGCTTTGTCATATAAACTGTAATTAGGTGAATGATTTGAATTTTAGCAACCAGGAAATGGCAGAACGATATCTGCATAGTGCACCTTTAATCGTCTCTCCGTCACGTCTATAGATACTGTCCCCCTTCGTCTGTTACATCTCTTCCTCACCTAACTCAACTGACTGTGAGCTTGTGCTGTCATAAATGGGTTTTATGAGACAGTATCGAAGTCAAAATTCTGGTTTAGTGACTACACTACTACTAGTGTATTCTCTTAGTGTTCTCCAGTGATAATGTTTTCCTCTGTGTACAGGTGTCAGATCTGTTTCTCAGACTATACAGAGGGGGAACTGCTGAGGATGCTCCCATGCCTCCATAACTACCATATGCAATGCATCGACCGCTGGTTAAAGGTACACACTTTTTCTGTGGTGCAATATAAGCAGGCCCCAACACAACCTATTTAGACAGCACTGTGTTACAATGCAGTTACACAACAGTTGGTGTTCTCACCATTTAAAATGTCATTCAATTAACTATTGAACCTTGAGTTTGTACAAGGTAAATGGTAAACTATAAGATAACAACATGAAATCTATTAGAAAAAAATACACCTGGTTGTTTGCTGTTGGCAGGAAAACTCCACGTGCCCTATCTGCCGAATTGACATATCCGAGTGCAGTGGTAACTGAGCCCGAGTGACCACGGAACATGACCTGGACCTCACCGGACGTACAACGCGACAACCTCTCATGTGTTAAGGTGTTTACAAGACTTTAAGACTTAAGTTTAATTTTATACCCTGAAGATCGACATCCTACAATAACGTTCAATCACCAGATAAGAGTTCAAATGTTTTTATTTTTTATTAAAACCTCAATTTTCCACCAACATGAAGTTATTCTACTTGAATTATGCAACTCAGGATCGCTGCTATGTTTTAGTATTCTCATTCCACATTGAATGTTTTTTTCAGATCCCCAAAATATTTTTCCAGCATAGTTTCAAATAAATATTTGAGGTGGTTTTATAGGGGTTTTGGCAAAGTTGATCTGTGTAAAATATTGTATAAAAAGGAAAATACAAGACTACAAAAGCCAGTATGCTTGGAACAAGGAAAGCATATTAAACCGCATATACTGTTGTACACTGAATGCACTGTCATGGCTTCTATTGAACTTTAATATGGCCTTCAATCGTTCTGGTGTTTGATGGACTCGTCAGGTGGCTTCTCAGACCCTTCTTAATAAAACATCTTCATAGAGGGCACCATAACTTTGTTATTGTCACATTTCAAGGCAGTGGTGTGAAGTGTGGCCAGTCATTCCTCAGGTTCATAGTACCGCTTTTTCATGGCTCTGTACTTCCTCAGGTAGTAAAGTGCTTCCAACTCCTTTATGACAAACTACCCTAGGGCTATCATTTGTTTGATCATCTCTGGGTCTTTCACATCTTTGTTATTCGAAAATGCAGACTTCAGTCTATCCCTAAAGTAGCCAGCACCTTTGGGATACTCCCATCCAAAGTAGAGGAGCTGTTGGAGGAGTAGAACAGTGACAATTACCCATTGAAGGGGGTAGAAACGTATTTTAAAAACAAAAAAATGTGCGTTAGGGCAGGTAGCCTAGCGGTGAGAGGTGAGCCAGCAACCGGAAGGTTGCCAGTTGAAATCCGAGGTTCGACTGAAGATCTGTCAGGAAGTGAGCTAGCAACCGAAAATGCCTGACAATGTACCCTTGAGCAAGGCACTTGCCCCCACCTCCCACAACACAGCTGGCGCCCAGTCTAGTCTGTATGTGTGCTTGTCTTTCCGAGGGGTTCAGTTAAAAGGTGATGTTAAATTATGATTGGACCTTGTGTGCAATTTACCAATAAAGTTATCTTAAAGTAGTGGTCATTTGATTTCTGGACGTTCTGTTATACTTTAGACAAAAGGTCACGCGAAGAAGAAATTGAAAGGGACAAAGTTATGCTTTATACAGCCTGACCACTTCACTCCTTAATGGATAAGCCATGGTCCCAAAGCGTCTTTTCTAGTTGCCTAGAAGGTGAACTCAAAACAAAGTGTAAACAGAAGGTGCTTTCACTGCATTAATTAGCCTAGCCACACGGTTGCTATCCTATGCTGCGGTTGTCCTTACGTGCACATTCTTATAAAACGCTAGCTAGTTGGCTAACTTAGCTTTTAGTTTACTTTTTGGCTAGACACAGCTGTTGGTGTTGTGGCTAACAGTTAGCCAATGCTTTTCTCTCTACTCTAATATATTATGTAGACAGCTAAACAATAACCTACAATAAAGTTAAAACAAACTGCAATACATAAGAGGTTTTAACATACATTAGCAGAGTATAGTTACTGTCTTGCACGCTTTGTACAAAATAATAAAATGCAGTACGACCGGATATTTCTAAACATAGCTCTAAACATTAGCTAGCTATAACTGGCATGTCTCATACCATGATCAACCGAAGATGACCTCAACACCTGGGTGGTTTTACCCAATCATAGCGCAGTATGACGGCGGTAAAATGCATCCAATTACAAATCAGTATGTTTACACATGAATATTACAGTTACCTTACAAACGGTGTCATTGCGTCATCGTTGTAAACGTTGTACAACGTTTACGCAGCCTTTACGTTAATTTGTACCCGGATCAGGGTTTCCGCTAGTTACCACAGCCTAAATGGGCCAAATAGTAAAAATGAATGGAAACAAATAGTTGGTGTTCGGTCTTAATTTAAGTTTAGGCGTGTGGTTAGTGTTTACGTAAGCTTATTAAATATCAGTGATCCTACCAAGAGCAGTGTGCGGTTTCCTTTTTCCTTCATCTTGTTCAACTGTTGCCATGCACCTGCAAAGAGATTGCTCAGATGTGCGAGTGCCTTTTGAATTTGTTAATGATGTTTAAAATAAGATTTTAAGAGAAATTGTAGAAACAGGCAGGGTTTGCTACTTTGTGGCTGTGATAACTAGTGAACTCGGACCAGTGGGTCGTCACTAGTTATCACCCCAAAGTCATAAACCCCACCTATTTCTAAAATCTGATTTTAAACCTAACCTCAGACGCACTATGCAGAAATCACTGACATTTCTTGGTTGCAAAAGTTCTAGTAGTTTGCCTAATTTCAGTTTGTGATTAAACGAATAAGTATAGTGTAGAGAATTATTGTACCATCTAAACCGCTGTAAAATATCTTTCCATAACCCAAAATATTGTATTTTCAGTTGGTGTACATAACGAAAAGTAAAAGATAAACAAAACTTAACGAGAAGCAGAAATAATGCACATGAACAGTATGTAACTTTCTGGGCTACCTGACTAAATTCACAAGTCCAAAAAGCACAAGTCCGTCCAGCTCCGATAGATGTGCTCTCACTGTGTGGTATCCCTGTAGTGAGTAGGGTAGCTGCGCCATTCTCTGAAACCAACCTTTTCGGATGTAGCCCATGACCATTTGGAGGTCTGCATCGTTGCGTGTCTCCTCTGTCATCCAGCCTGTGTGCAGACAATGGTCTGCTCTCCCCCACTACTGGCTGTAAGTGAACGAGTGATGCTCATTTGGAGCAATACTGGCTGTATCAAGGCTCAGCCAATCATTCACATAACAGAATGCAGCACACAACTGGAGAAGAGACAACCAATTGGCTAGTTACAGCATCAGTGTGCACTCTGGAAAGACAGTGGAAAGGCAGTTTGCCAGTTACAGCAGCGCGTTCCCTGAATGATAAGAGGTAGGTGAGAAGCCTGACCATGGAGACAGGAGTGAGAAGGTGATGAAGCATACTTCTTCATAAGCTGTAACCGAAAAACAACTGGCATTTGGAAAGTTTGAAGTGATGAAAGTGTGGTGGAACAAGTATTGTTAGCATTGTTAATTATCTTGACAGCCTGTGTACATCCAAGGGCCAGCCGTGCTGCCCTGTTTTGAGTCCTTTGTGGCACCTGACTGAACAGTAGTCCAGGTGTGACAAAACTAAGACCTGCTTTGTTGAAAGTGCTGTCAAGAAGGTTGAGCAGCGCCTTATCATGGACATACTTCTCCCCATCTTAGCTACTGTTGTATCAATATGTTTTGACCATGACAGTTCACAATCCAGGGTAACTGCAAGCAGTTTAGTCACCTCAACTTGCTCAATTTCCACATTATTTATTGCAAGATTTGACGTTTAGTGAAGGATTTGTTCCAAATACAATACATTTAGTAATATTTAGGACTTACTTATTCCTTGCCACCCACTCAAACTAACTGCAACTCTAAGTGTTGCAGTCATTTCAGTCGCTGTAGTAGCTGACATGTAGTTTTGAGTCGTCTGCATACATAGACACTCTGGCTTTACTCAAAGCCAGTGGCAATTCATTAGTAAAGATTGAAAAAGGTAAAATGGGCCTAGACAGCTACCTTGGGGAATTCTGGATTTTGTTGGAGAGGCTTCCATTAAAGAACATCTGTTAGATAGGTAACTCTTTATCCACAATATAGCAGGGGGTGTAAAGCCATAACACACAAGTTTGCCAGCACCAGACTATGATCGATAATGTAAAAATCCACACTGAAGTCTAACAAAACAGACCCCAATCTTTTTATCATCAATTTGTGTAAGTGCTGTGCTTGTTGAATGAAAAGCTCGGATCTCAATCCCATTGAGCACGTCTGGGACCTGTTGGATCGGAGGGTGAACGCTAGGGCCATTCCCCCCAGAAATGTCCGGGAACTTGCAACGGCCTTGGTGGAGTGGGGTAACATCTCACAGCAAGAACTGGCAAATCTGGTGCAGTCCATGAAGGAGGTGCATCGCAGTACTTAAAGCAGTTGGTGGCCACACCAGATACGGATTGTTACTTTTGATTTTGACCCCCCCTTTGTTCAGAGACACATTATTCCATTTCTGTTAGTTTTTTTATTTGTATTTTATTTCACCTTTATTTAACCAGGTAGGCTAGTTGAGAACAAGTTCTCATTTGCAAATGCGACCTGGCCAAGATAAAGCATAGCAGTGTGAACAGACAACACAGAGTTACACATGGAGTAAACAATTAACAAGTCAGTAACATAGTAGAAAAAAAGGGGGAGTCTATATACATTGTGTGCAAAAGGCATGAGGAGGTAGGCGAATAATTACAATTTTGCAGATTAACAACACTGGAGTGATAAATGATCAGATGGTCATGTACAGGTAAAGATATTGGTGTGCAAAAGAGCAGAAAAGTAAATCAATAAAAACAGTATGGGGATGAGGTAGGTAAAAATGGGTGGGCTGTTTACCGATAGACTATGTACAGCTGCAGCGCTCGGTTAGCTGCTCAGATAGCAGATGTTTGAAGTTAGTGAGGGAGATATAAGTCTCCAACTTCAGCGATTTTTGCAATTCGTTCCAGTCACAGGCAGCAGAGAACTGGAACGAAAGGCGGCCAAATGAGGTGTTGGCTTTAGGGATGATCAGTGAGATACACCTGCTGGAGCGCGTGCTACGGATGGGTGTTGCCATCGTGACCAGTGAACTGAGATAAGGCGGAGCTTTACCTAGCATGGACTTGTAGATGACCTGGAGCCAGTGGGTCTGGCGACGAATATGTAGCGAGGGCCAGCCGACTAGAGCATACAAGTCGCAGTGGTGGGTGGTATAAGGTGCTTTAGTGACAAAACGGATGGCACTGTGATAAACTGCATCCAGTTTGCTGAGTAGAGTGTTGGAAGCAATTTTGTAGATGACATAGTCACATGTCTGTGGAACTTGTTCGGTTTGTCTCAGTTGTTGAATCTTATGTTCATACAAATATTTCCACATGTTAAGTTTGCTGAAAATCAACACAGTTGACAGTGAGAGGATGTTTCTTTTTTTTGCTGTGTGTGTATATATGTATATATACACACACTTGAAGTTGGAAGTTTACATAGACTTATGTTGGAGTCATTAAAACTCGTTTTTCTACCACTCCACAAATTTCTTGTTAACAAACTATAGTTTTGGCAAGTCGGCTAGGACATCTTTGTGCATGACACAAGTTATTTTTCCAGCAATTGTTTACCAACAGATTTCACTGTATCACAATTCCAATGGGTCAGAAGTTTATATACACTAAGTTGACTGTGCCTTTAAACAGCTTGGAAAATTCCAGAAAATTATGTTATGGCTTTAGAAGCTTCTGAATAGCTAATTGACATAATTTGAGTCAATTGGAGGTGTACCTGTGGATGTATTTCAAGACCTACCTTCAAACTCCGTGCCTCTGTTTGACATCATGGGAAAATCAAAAGAAATCAGCCAAGACCGCAGGAAAAAAAATTGTAGACCTCCACAAGTCTGGTTCATCCTTGGGAGCAATTTCCAAATGCCTATAGGTACCACGTTCATCTGTACAAACAATAGTATGCAAGTATAAACACCATGCGACCAAGCAGCATTCATACCGCTCAGGAAGGAGATGAGTTCTGTCTCCTAGAGATGAACGTACCTTTGTGCGAAAAGTGCAAATCAATCCCAGAACAACAGCAAAGGACCTTGTGAAGGTGCTGGAGGAAACGGGTACAAAAGTATCTATATCAACAGTAAAACGAGTCCTATATCGACATAACCTAAAAGGCTGCTCAGCAAGGAAGAAGCCACTGCTCCGAAACTGCCATAAAAAAAGCCAGATTACAGTTTTAACTGCACATGGGGAAATGTCCTCCGGTCTGATGAAACAAAAATAGAACTGTTTGGCCATAAGGACCATCGTTATGTTTGGAGGAGAGAGGGAGGCTTGCAAGCCGAAAAACACCATCCTAACCGTGAAGCACGGGGGTGGCAGCATCATGTTGTGGGGGTGCTTTGCTGCAGGAGGGACGGCAGCACTACAAAAATAGATATCCAAATAATTGTCCTACCTCATGATGCTATATTGAAGCAACATTTCAAGACATCAGTCAGGAAGTTAAAGCTTAGTCGCAAATGGGTCTTCCAAATGGACAATGACCCCAAGCATACTTCCAAAGTTGTTGCAAAATGGCTTAAGGACAACAAAGTGAAGGTATTGGAGTGGCCATCACAAAGCCCTGACCTCAATCGTATAGAAAATTTGTGGGCAGAACTGAAAAAGCGTGTGCGAGCAAGGAGGCCTACAAATCGGACTCAGCTACACCAGCTCTGTCAGGAGAAATGGGCCAAAATTCACCCAACTTATTGTGGTAAGCTTGTGGATGGCCACTTGAAATGTTTGACCCAAGGTAAACAATTTAAAGGCAATGCTATCAAATACACTCAATTAGTATGTAAACTTCTGACCCACTGGGAATGTGATGAAAGAAATAAAAGCTGAAATAAATACTATAAATAATATTATTTTGACATTTCACATTCACATTAAAATAAAGTGGTGCTCCTATCTGACCTAAGACAGGGAATTTTTTACCAGGATTAAATGTCAAGAATTGTGAAAAACTGAGTTAATGTATTTGGCTAAGGTGTATGTAAACTTTCGACTTCAACTGTATATAACTGAACAAAAATATGAAATGCAACAATTTCAGTCTTTGGTGTTGGATTTACCTAGTTCTTCAGTGCTGTAGTTATATTTGAAGATATTATAATCCTCTCCACCTCCAACAAAGAAGTTTTTGTCTGGGTGAATTGAGGCAGAGTAAATGGAGGCAGGAGCGTCAACGGTTTTGATCAGGTCAGGGCTGGTGATACACATAGAATTTTAGTCGTTAGCTCAGACAAGTTGTAGATAGTCTCATACTCTCCAACCGCTGTAAACTTTTAACAATAGTTTTGATTAGCTGTAGACATATTGTAATATGACAGCTCACAATTCTGTTTTACGGTCTGTCGGCTTAGTCCTTCATAATAGCCCATTGAACAAAAATAAACATGAAACAATTGAAAAGATTTGACTGAGTTACCATTCATACCCACCGCCGCCAACCCCTCTTTTACTCTACTGCTCCTCTCTGCTCATCATATATGCAGTCATTTTAACCATATCTACATGTACACACTACTCAAAATCAGCCTGACTAACCGGTGTCTGTATGAAGCCACGATACTTTTATAGCCTCGCTACTGTATATAGCCTTCCTTTTTACTGTTGTTTTATTTCTTTACCTACCTATTGTTCACCTAAAACCTTTTTTGGACTATTGGTTAGAGCCTGTATGTAAGCATTTCACTCTAAGGTTGTATTCGGCACACGTGACAAAAACTTTGATTTGATATAAGGAAATCAGTCAATTGAAATAAATTCATTAGGCCCTAATCTATGGATTTCATGACTGGGAATACATATACCTTAAAAAGGTAGGGGCGTGGATCAGAAAACCATTCAGTATCTGGTGTGACCATTTGCCTGGAACACAGTGCAATACGCATTGATCCAGAGCATCCCAAACATGCTCAATGGGTGACATGTCTGGTAAGTATGCAGGCCATGGAAGAACTGACATTTTCAGCTTCCAGGAATTGTGTACAGATCCTAGCGTGTATTATCATGCTGAAACATGAGATGATGGCGGCAGATGAATGGCATGACAATGGGCCTCAAGATCTCATCACGGTATATCTGTGCATTCAAGCTGCCATTGATAAAATCCAAATGATCGTTGTCTGTAGCTTATGCCAAATCCACTTCACTGATTCTCAACACCGGGGCCCCACAAGGGTATGTGCTCAGCCCCCTCCTGTACTCCCTGTTCACCCATGACTAGGCCTGATTTCCAACAATGACGAGACAGCCCACAGGAAGGAGGTGAGGGCCCCGGCGGAGAGGTGCCAGGAAAATAACCTCTCCCTCAACATCAACAAAACGGAAGAGCTGATCGTGGTCTTCAGGAAAAAGCAGAGGGAGTACGCCCCTATCCACATTTACGGGAACGCAGTGGAGAAGGTGGAAAGTTCCTCGGCATACACATCACCGACGATCTGAAATACTACTGCTGCTGTTTAACTATTTGTTACTTTTATTTTCTATTTTTTACTTAACACTTTTTTTCCTTAACATCTTAAAGCATTGTTGGATAAAGGCTTGTAAGTAAGCATTTCACTGTAAGGTCTACCACCTGTTGTATTCGGCGCATGTGACATAAGATTTGATTTGAAATGGTCCACCCACGCAGTGTGGTGAAGAACGCGCAACAGCGCCTCTTCAACCTCAAGAGGCTGAAGAAATTTGGCTTGGCCCCTAAGACTCTCAAACTTTTACAGATGCACAGTTGAGAGCATCCTGTCAGGCTGTATCACCGCCTGGTACGGCAACTGCATAGCCCGCAACCGCAGGGCTCTCCAGAGGGTGGGGCGGTCTGCCCAACGCATAACCAGGGGCACACTGCCTGCCCTCCAGGACACCTACAGCACCCGATGTCACAGGAAGACCAAAAAGATCATCAAGGACATTAACCACCCGAGCCATGGCCTGTTCACCCCGCTATCATCCAGAAGGTGAGGTCAGTACAGGTGCATCAAAGCTGGGACTGAGAGACTGAAAAACAGCTTCTATCTCAAGACCATCAGACTGTTAAATAGCCATCACTAGCCGGGTACCACCCGGTTACTCAAACTTTAGAGGCTGATGTCCTATATACAAAGACGTGGAATCACTGGCCACTTTAAATAATGGAACACTAGTCACTTTAATAATGTTTGCTTTACTCATTTCATATGTACTGTATTTTAGTAAATGCCACTCCGACATTGCTCATCCTAATATTTATAGATTTCTTAATTCCATTATTTTACTTTTAGATGTGTGTATTGTGGTGAATTGTTGGATATGACTGCACTGTTGGAGCTAGGAACACAAGCATTTCACTACACCTGCAATAACATCTGGTAAATGTGTATGTGACCAACAAAATTTGATGATTTAAAATGTGCAGTTTTGTCACAACACAATGCCACAGATGTCTCAAATTGCAGGAGCGTGCAATTGGCATGTAGGAATGTCCAATAGAGCTGTTGCCAGAAAATGGAATTTTAATTTCTCTAATGTTCAGCTTTTTATGCTGCCAAACATACCCTCATAAAACTGACTATCCTACCGATCCTTGACTTCGGCGATGTCGTTTATAAAATAGCCTCCAACACTCTACTCAGCTAATTGGATGCAGTCTATCACAGTGCCATCTGTTGTCACCAAAGCCCCATATACTACCCACCACTGTGACCTGTATGCTCTCGTCGGCTGGCCCTCACTACATATTCGTCGCCAAACCCACTGGCTCCAGGCCATCTATAAGTCTTTGCTAGGTAAAGCCCCGCCTTCTCTCAGCTCACTGGTTACCATAGCAGCACCCTCCCGTAGCACGTGCTCTAGCAGGTATATTTCACTGGTCACCCCCAAAGCCTATTCCTCACCGAATTCAGTGGGCAAATGCTCACCTTTCGATGGCCACTGGCACGTTGGAGGGCTGACCAGTATACATCTAACGGTCAAATCTTTGAAAGATTGTTGCATGTTTATTTTTGTTCAGTATTGTTCAATGGGCTATTATGAAGGGCTAAGGGACAGACAGTAAAACAGTTTTGTGAGCTGTCATATTAAAGTATAAGTCTGCTGTGTTAAAAATGTACAGCGGATGGAGAGTCAGACTGTCTACAACTTGTCCGAGCTCACGACTAAAATTCTACATTTATCACCAGCCATGACCTGATCAAAACCATTGACGCTCCTCTACCAACTCATCCAGACAAGGTGGTCAGAGGAAGCAGATGCTAAACTACAGGACTGATTTGCTGTCACAGACTGGAACATGTTCCGGGATTCTTCCGATGGCATTGAGGAGTACACCACATCAGTCATTGGCTTTATCAATAAGTGCATCGAGGACGTCGTCCCCACAATGACAGTACGTACATACCCCAACCAGAAGCCATGGATTATAGGCAACATTCACACTGAACTAAAAGGGTAAAGCTGTCACTTTCAAGGTACGGGACACTAACCCGGAACCTTATAAGAAATCCTGCTATGCCCTGCGACTAACCATCAAACTGGCAAAGCATCAATACAGGGCTAAGATTGAATCATACTACACCGGCCGAGCACGCCCCCATTCTCATCGACGGGGCTGTAGTGGGGCAGGTTGAGAACTTTGGTGTCCACATCACCAACAAACTAGAAAGGTCCAAACACACCAAGACAGTCGTGATGAGGGAAACTAAAAAGATTTGGCATGGGTCCTGAGATCCTCAAAAGATTCTACAGCTGCAACATCGAGAGCAGGTTGCATCACTGGTTGCATCACTGCCTAAGATCTACAAATATGACTACAGCACTGAGGAAATCTGTAAAACCAACCCCAAAGACCTACAAGGTTTTCTAAGATTGCTTCATTCTATTTTCCCATGTTTTTTTTAGTGTATACATATTTATATATATATCCCCATATTGGTGTCTAGCTGAAATTATCATATTAATCAATATGATAAAACCTCAATGGAATCTTCCATCTTTCTTTTGTGTAGTCATACAAGTGCCACTTTGGGCCAGTCCATCGTTCAAATCAGTATTTTTGAACTGTTAATTTTTTTAGAGAAAAAAAAAAGTCTCAACTTAGCTACTTCAAATTTCTAGAATAACATCCATTTGAAATGGACCACAGGGACAGGTTAGTTGTCTGCCAGTGCTCACCTGGCAGCATGCTCTTCCACTGCGGTCTGCCACAGGCTGAGTGTTCCATCCTCCGAGCTGCTGGCATAGAGCTCCTCTATCAGTGTTCGTCCTATGGTCCGTGCTAGATCTTTGGGACGTCCCTACCCTATGGAAGTTGACATTTTAAATGGGTAATGGTTAAGAACGTCCCATGGATCCCAGATAGCACTGATCCTAAGGTTGCTTTTATTCCATTTTGATGATGTGCCATGCAGTCTGATCTAGTTTTTCAATTCCTCCATTAGGAAGTATTTGGGCTCTAAGCATCAGATTTGTTTTAATCAATACTATTACAGATGTTTAAGTATTATTTTGTAAGTGTTGTTGCACCTGTATTTCATTGTTAAATTAAAGAATGAGAACATGTTGTCTCTTTATGGAACCATTCATGGTGCATTGTAACTGAAAACGTTCAACGGTCTCCTGCGTCACTCTGAAATCAGAATGAATTACATTAAGAGATTGTATGCATATTGAGTATTTATTTTCCTCTTATAAAAAAAATCTATAACAAAAGAAACTCAACTATGAGGAACAGAAACTTGGCGATGCAAGCACCCTTCATAGAGGGGAGCTTGGCACCACTTTGCTTACAATAAGAGAAATCGATATGGCCTTTTCTTACTTAGTCCACAACAAACACTATCATGATTGTCTTCCAACAAAGGCATGCCCTAATTTATCTTCAGTATTCCAGTAAAAGCCAAAAGATACTATCAACTTCAACCATACTGAAGATAAGTATTTAAGGGCAATCCCAAGCTAATGCATCTTCCAATCCCTGGGTCCTTGCTGATCTCTCCTTCACAGATCTAAAAGGAATGAATAGGTATCAGCAATATTGTAACGGAGTTTGCATCATTACTTACACTTGTCCATTAGATCCACTGGTGGAGTCAACAAGGACCTGCGAGAGGAGAGACCGGTTTTGAATTGGGGTAAAATAGTGCCATGCCATCACGGGCCAGTCCAGCATGATAACCACTGTGTCATACCTTGTGACTGATAACATACTGGTCCAGCCCTTGGGTTACAACTAGTAAGGCACTTCTTAATTAATCCATTCCAAGGCAAGTTTGACATGTACAAAATAAACTGGTGAGAATACAAAGGGTCCCTGCATGCCATGTAAAGAGACGAAGGGAATTAAACCAGGATACAAAAAAAAGGCACATTTGGCCTTCAGAGTTCTGTCCCTGGCACGATTATTCCACATAGACTTTGAGCTCTGCGGAAGACTTTTGTCCGAGTTGAGAAGGGACAACAACTGTATCCAGGAGTGATTAACTCCATCAAGTCAACCTCTCAGTAACTGTCTCGGAGTCGCTTGTTCTCCTCCCTCAGCTTCTCAATCTCCTCCACCAGCGAGTCATTGACAGAGTACTTCTCGATCAGACCATGGATCTCGTTCTGAAAGGCAGCAAGGAACCAAGAGCGGGGTTTATACAAATTTTGACAGAAGGAATAAAATGAAATATTATCGTTAAAATTTAATTAACTTTATGGCCTTATTCGCCAGTGTTGTGATATTTTTTTTGTGACTTGACAAAAACATTAATACATGCTAATAATGGCTAAACAGATAACTAACTATAGGGTACAATATACAGTTGAAGTCAGAAGTTGACATACACCTTAGCCAAATACATTTAATACATTTAAACTCAGTTTCACTCAGTTTCCTGACATTTAAATCCTAGTAAAAACTCCCTGTCTTAGGTCAGTTAAGATCAGCACTATTTTAAGAATGTGAAATGTCAGAATAATAGTAGAGAGTGATTTATTTCAGCTTTTATTTCTTTCATCACATTCCCAGTGGGTCAGAAGTTTACATACACTCAATTAGTATTTGGTAGCATTGCCTTTAAATTGTTTAACTTGGGTCAAACGTTTTGGGTAGCCTTCCACAAGCTTACCACAATAAGTTGGGTGAATTTTGGCCCATTCCTCCTGACAGAACAGGTGCAACTGAGTCAGGTTTGTAGGCCTCCTTGCTCACACACAGTTTTTCAGTTCTGCCCACACATTTTCTATAGGATTGAGGTCAGGGCTTTGTGATGGCCACTCCAATACCTTGACTTCGTTGTCCTTAAGCCATTTTGCCACAACTTTGGAAGAATGCTTGGGGTCACTGTCCATTTGGAAGCTTCTAATGCCATGACATCATTTTATGGAATTTTTAAAGCTGTTTAAAGGCAGTCAACTTAGTGTATGTAAGAGGGAACACCCCCCTATCCACATCGATGGAACAGTAGTGGAGAGGGTAGTAAGTTTTAAGTTCCTCGGCGTACACATCAGACAAACTGAATTGGTCCACCCACACAGACAGCATCGTGAAGAAGGCGCAGCAGCGCCTCTTCAACCTCAGGAGGCTGAAGAAATTTGGCTTGTCACCAAAAGCACTCACAAACTTCTACAGATGCACAATCGAGAGCATCCTGTCGGGCTGTATCACCGCCTGGTACGGCAACTGCTCCGCCCACAACCGTAAGGCTCTCCAAAGGGTAGTGAGGTCTGCACAACGCATCACCGGGGGCAAACTACCTGCCCTCCAGGACACCTACACCACCCGATGTCACAGGAAGGCCATAAAGATCATCAAGGACAACAACCACCCGAGCCACTGCCTGTTCACCCCGCTATCATCCAGAAGACGAGGTCAGTACAGGTGCATCAAAGCTGGGACCGAGAGACTGAAAAACAGCTTCTATCTCAAGGCCATCAGACTGTTAAACAGCCACCACTAACATTGAGTGGCTGCTGCCAACACACTGACTCAACTCCAGCCACTTTAATAATGGGAATTGATGTAAAATATATCACTAGCCACTTTAAGCAATGCTACTTAATATAATGTTTACATACCCTACATTATTTATCTCATATGTATACACTGTACTCTATATCATCTACTGCATCTTTAAGTAATACATGTATCACTAGCCACTTTAAGCAATGCTACTTAATATAATGTTTACATACCCTACATTATTTATCTCATATGTATACACTGTACTCTATATCATCTACTGCATCTTTAAGTAATACATGTATCACTAGCCACTTTAAACTATGCCACTTTGTTTACATACTCATCTCATATTATCTACTGTACTCGATACCATCTACTGCATCTTGCCTATGCCGCTCTGTACCATCACTCATTCATATATCTTTATGTACATATTCTTTATCCATATTCTTTATAAGGTAGTAGTTTTGGAATTGTTAGCTAGATTACTCGTTGGTTATTACTGCATTGTCAGAACTAGAAGCACAAGCATTTCGCTACACTCGCATTAACATCTGCTAACCATGTGTATGTGACAAATAAAATGTGATTTGATTTAAACTTCTGACCCACTGGAATTGTGATACAGTGAATAAGTGAAATAATCTGTCTAAACAATTGTAGGAAAAATTGCTTGTGTCATGCACAAAGTAGATGTTCTTACCGACTTGCCAAAACTATAGTTTGTTAACAAGAAATTTGTGGAGTGGTTGAAAAACAAGTTTTAATGACTCCAACCAAAGTGTATGTAAACTTACAACTTTAACTGTATGCTGGTTGTTAGCTTACATAACTGATGTGTATAATTGTAAGGGATACTTTTATGGATAATATTAACATTTACAGAGTGGGTGAGCGCCATTCAAGTGTATGTAAACTTCCGACTTCAACTGTATGTTTTGAATTGGCTGCCTCGCACATATGCAGGTGATTCACGCAAACACAGATGCCCTAAAGTGTCATTCGGATCCTGGTTGATATGTTGATTTTTATTTGATTGATAACCTTAAAAATTACATTAACAGAAATGATACAATGATTTTCTATGACGTTTCCAGGCCTGAAAAACCCCATTTTAAAATGCCATGACTTTTCCAGGATTTTCATGACTGTACGAACCCTGCAAGAGGTCGGTTTGGGAAATGGAACCACAATGCAGACTGGTTTAGCGTGTGCTTTTATTGGGGACTCAAGTGTGGTGTGTAGTGGCCTATGTGTCACAATGGACCTGTGTGGAGTTAGACCAGAGGGACATGTCACATACCAGCTGAATGTAGAACTGTTTGACCATCTCCACCTGGAGGTTCACTATGTCTCGGTGGCAGGCGTCCCTGTGGAGGAAACGGGGTTAGCCAAAAATCTACTATTTGTTAGGAATTTTATGAGTAATGACTAAACAATATCTACATTTTAAATAGAACTATAACTAATTAAACTCTACTGTTTTATTATATCTGATTAATAATGTTAATTCATAAGGAAGGGATTGTGTAGCATGAAACAGGGGGTAATTAAACATAATAAATACCATTTCAGCTAGGTTGGGGAGGAATGGATTGTGGGTTTTTAAGTAAGCAAAAAGGGTTGTTAACCTATGGTTGAACCAACTCAACTTAGCTCTGGGATGTTTAGATAAGGCAGCGAGTGTTTTCCTGGGTTTTCCATTATCTGGAACTGTCTTCTAAATAGTGATGGATGAAGGTGAAGATTCCAGAAGTTAATCTTGATAAGTGTGTGTCTGGAGTGAGCGAGCTAGGGAGTTGGAATAAACTTTTGAACCTGCTTTGTCCTGGTCGATAGGAGAAAGGACAGTTTATAACCTATGACGTCATATTTTGTATATAAACTGTTGTTCGTGGTTACATGGCAGCGAGCTCCGAGAATAAATACTATTATCTAATTTTGATAAGACTGGTCTCTGTCTATTTTATGCAAATGGGAATCTTAAATTCTTATAAAATAGACTGAGTGAATTTAATTATAGGAATTATGAAATTCCAATGACACTATTGAACAGAGAAACGGTGCACAAGATGGTTCGGCAACTGTAAGTGATATGCTGTGAGAAGGTGCACCCACCGGAAGTCTTCCAGGGTCTCATGGATCATGTTGCGGATGAACTGGATCTGCAGAGATGTGAGGGGAGCCCCTCCACCCTCTGTTCCAACAGCCTCCACTATTCTCTCGGATAGCGAGGATGCCACTGCCAAAGACACTGACAGGGTATTTTTCATTAGTTTTGACAACTCACTACCACACACTGTACATGTAATGCTGTGCATACATAATTTCATATTTTACAATACTGAACAAAAATAGGAACGCAACATACACCAATTTCAAATATTTACAGTTCATAAGTTATAATTAATAAGTAAATCAGTCAATTGAAATAAATAAATAAAGCCTTAATCTATGGATTTCACATGACTGGGAATACTGTGGTCACAGAAAACTTTTTTTTTAAGGTAGAGGTGTGGATCAGAAAACCAGTCAGTATCTGGTGTGACTACCATTTGCTTCGCATCGAGTTGATCAGGCTGTTGATTGTGGTCTGTGGAATACTGGATATAGCCTCACTACTGTTATTTTACTGTTGTTTTTTTATTTCTTTACTTATCCATTGTTCCCCAAATACCTATTTTTTAGTTAAAAACTGCACTGTTGGTTAAGGTCTGTAAGTAAGCATTTCACGGTTGTATTCAGTGCATGTGACAAATTAACTTTGATTTGATGTCCCACTCCGCTTCAATGGCTGTGCGAAGTTGCTTCAATGGCTGTGCGAAGTTGCAGTTCTTGGCAAGAACTGGAACAGACTGCAGTACACGTAAATACAGAGCATCCCAAACATGCTCAATTAGTAACATGTCTGGTGAGTATGCAGGAACATTTTCAGCTTCCAGGAATTGTGTATAGATCCTTGCGACATAGGGCCGTGCATTATCATGCTGAAACATGAGGTGATGGCAGATTCATTGAATGGCACGACAATGAACCTCAGGACCTCGTCACGGTATCTCTGAGCATTAAAATTGCCATCAATTAAATGCAATTGTGTTTGTTATCCGTAGTCTATGCCTGCCCATATCATATAACCCCACCGTCACCACGGGGCACTCTGTTCACAACGGTGACATCAGCAAACCGCTTGCCCACACAACACTATACACGTGGTCTGCAGTTGTGGGGCCGGTTGGACATACTGCCAAATTCTGAAAAATGACTGAGGCAGCTTATGGTAGGGAAATTAACATTCAAATATCTGGAATCAGCTCTGGTGGATATTCCTTAACCTGTTGGATCTCTGGGGGCGCTATTTCATTTTTGGATAAAAAACGTTCCCGTTTTAAGCGCGATATTTTGTCACGAAAAGATGCTCGACTATGCATATTCTTGACCGTTTTGGAAAGAAAACACTCTGAAGTTTCAGAATCTGCAAAGATTTTGTCTGTAAGTGCCCCAGAACTCATTCTACAGGCGAAACCAAGATGATGCATCACCCAGGAATTAGCAGAATTTCTGAAGCTCTGTTTTCCATTGTCTCCTTATATGGCTGTGATTGCGCAAGGAATGAGCCTACACTTTCTGTCGTTCGCCCAAGGTCTTAGCAGCATTGTGACGTATTTGTAGGCATATCATTGGAAGATTGACCATAAGAGACTACATTTTCCAAGTGTCCGCCTCGTGTCCTGCGTCGAATTCGGTGCGCAATTGCCAGCTGCTTCCACTTTACCATTTGATTCAGGGGAGAAAGCATGTGTCCAAGAACGATGTATCAATGAAGAGATATGTGAAAAACACCTTGATGATTGATTCTAAACAGCGTTTGCCATGTTTTCAGTCGATATTATGGAGTTAATTTGGAAAAAAGTTCGCGTTTTGAGGACTGAATTGTCGGTTTTTTTTTGGTAGCCAAATGTGATGTATAAAACGGAGCTATTTCTAATACACAAAGAATCTTTTTGGAAAAACTGAGCATCTGCTATCCAACTGAGAGTATCCTCATTGAAAACATCAGAAGTTCTTCAAAGGTAAATGATTTTATTTGAAGGCTTTTATGTTTTTGTTGAAATGTTGCGTGCTGGATGCTAACGCTAATGCTAACGCTAAATCCTTTGTTTGCTAGCTACTGTTACACAAATTATTGTTTTCCTATGGTTGAGAAGCATATTTTGAAAATCTGAGATGACAGTTTTGTTTACAAAAGGCTAAGCTTGCGAGATGGCATATTTATTTCATTTCATTTGCGATTTTCATGAATAGTTAACGTTGCGTTATGGTAATGAGCTTGAGTCTGTATTCCTGATACCGGATCCGGTATGGGGAGTTCCAAGAGGTTAATTGCTCTTTTTTTCTCTTCGTGGTATCCAAACTTGGTAGTTACAGTCTTGTCTCATCGCTGCAACTCCTGTACAGACTCGGGAGAGGCAAAGGCCGAGAGCCATGCATCCGCCGAAACACGACCCAACCAAGCCGCACTGCTTCTTAACACAATGCCAGCTTAACCCGGAAGCCAGCCACACCAATGTGTCAGAGAAAACACCGTACACCAGGCGACAGTGTCAGCGTGCATGCACCCAGGCCCACCACAGGAGTCGCTAGAGCGCGATGGGACAAGGACATCCCTGCCGGCCAAACCCTCCCCTAACCCGGACGACGCTGGGCCAATTGTGCGCCGCCCTATGAGGCTGCGACAGAGCTTGGACTCAAACCAGGACCTCTAGTGGCACAGCTAGCACTGCGATGCAGTGCCTTAGACCACTGCGCCACTCGGGAGGCCTGGTGGACATTCCTGCAGTCAGCATGCCAATTGCACGCTCCCTCAAAAAGGAGACATCGGTGGCATAGTGTTGTGTGACAAAACTGCACTTTTTAGAGTGGTCTTTTATTTTCCTCAGCACAAGATACACCTGTGTAATGATCATGCTGTTTAATCAGCTTCTTGATAATCCATCAACCTGACAGGTGTGGCATACCTTGGCAAAGTAGAAATGCTCACTAACAGGGATATACATTTTTTTTGCGCATATGGAAAAATACTGGGGTCTTTTATTTCATCTCATGAAACATGGGACCAACACTTTACATGTTACGTTTATATTTTTGTTCTGTATAGTTATGATATAATACATGTTATGCTAAATTCATTGATATAGCATATTATCTACAGTTCTCACCCAAACAGACAAATAACAACACTAACTCACCTGGTACAATAATGGGCAGCACACCATTTAGGGGCGTGTTGTAGCTCAGCTGGGCCTGCAATTCATTGGTCCTCAGGCCGGGTTCAGTGGTGAAGAACGGCGGTGCTGGTTGGCTGTGTGAGGTGTGGGCTGATGATATGAGCGTGGTTGGGCCTTCACCCTCCAGACTGCAACCACTGCCCTTCTCATACTGTCAGTCAAACAGACAACAGGTGAAGAGCAGCTTGAACATTGTCTCCAGTTTCAGTACTGCCTGGACCACAACTTGCTTAGAAGCCATTAAATCCTGCATCCATAGTCCTATTTTGAGAAGCCTTACAGTAGAAGCCAGGCATAAAATAATGCCTATTTTAGAGGGGGCTTGCTTATGGGTGGGCGACAACTTTCATCTGTATGAGAGGTTCACTATTGTGTACAATGCCTTCATAAAGCATTCACACCCCTTGACTTTTCCCACATTTTGTTGTGCTACAGCCTGAATTTAAAATTAGATTTTGTGACACTGGCCTACACACAATACCCTATAATGGCAAAGTGGAATTGTGTTTTTAGATTATTTTAAACAAATTAATTCAAAATGAAAAGCTGAAATGTCTTCAGTCAATAAGTATTCAACCCCTTTGTTATGGCGAGACAATCATTTCAGAAGTAAACATTTGCAGACATTGAATATCCCTTTGAGCATAGTGAAGTTATTAATTACACTTTGGATACATCCAGTCAATACAAAGATACAGGTGTTCTTCCTAACTCAGTTGCCAGAGAGGTGGGAAACCTCTCAGGGATTTCACCATGAGGCCAACAGTGACTTTAAACCGGTTACAGAGTTTAAAGCCTGTGATAGGAGAAAACTGTGGATGGATCAACATTGTAATTACTCCACAATACTAATCTAATTAACAGAGTGAAAATGAAGCCTGTACAGAATAAAAAAGATTCCAAAATATGCATCATGTTTGCAACAAGGCACTAAATCAAATCAAATTTTATTAGTCACATGCGCCGAATAAAACAGGTTTAGACCTTACAGTGAAATGCTTGCTTACAAGCCCCTAACCGACAACGCAGTTAAAAAAAAATATGGATAAGAATAAGAGATAAAAGTAACAAGTAATTAAAGAGCAGCAGTAAAATAACAATAGTGAGACTAGAACAGTCTATGAACAGTCTATGACTAGGGTGGCTGGAGTCATTGACAATTGTTAGGGCCTTCCTCTGACACCGACTGGTAGAGGTCCTGGATGGCAGGAAGCTTGGCCCCAGTGATGTACTGGGCTGTTCGCACTACCCTCTGTGGTGCCTTGCGGTCGAAGGCCGAGCAGTTGCCATACCAGGCAGTGATGCAACCAGTCATGCTCTCGATGGTGCAGCTGTAGAACCTTTTCAGGATCTGAGGACCCATGCCAAATCTTTTCAGTCTCCTGAGGGGAATAGGCTTTGTTGTGCCCTCTTTACGACTGTCTTGGTGTGCTTGGACCATTCTAGTTCGTTGGTGATGTGGACACCAAGTAACTTGAAGCTCTCAACCTGCTCCACTGCAGCCCCGTCGATAAGAATGGGGGCGTGCTCGGTCCTCTTTTTCCTGTAGTCCACAATACTCTCCTTAGTCTTGATCATGTTGAGGGAGAGGTTATTGTCCTTGCACCACACGGCCAGGTCTCTGACCTCCTCCTTATAAGCTGTCTTGTTGTTGTCGGTGATCAGGCCTACCACCGTTGTGTCATCTGAAAATGTAATGATGATGTTGGAGTCGTGCCTGGCTGTGCAGTCATGAGTGAACAGGGAGTACAGGAGGGGACTGAGCACACACCCCTGAGGGGCCCGTGTTGAGGATCAGCGTTGCGGATGTGTTGTTACCTATCCTAATCACCTGGGTTGGCGGCCTGTCAGGAAGTCCAGGATCCAGTTGCAGAGGGAGGTGCTTAGTCCCAGGGTCCTTATCTTATTGATGAGCTTTGAGGGTACTATGGTGTTGAACGCTGAGCTGTAGTCAATGAAAAGCATTCTCACATAGGTGTTCCTTTTGTCCAGGTGGGAAAGGGCAGTGTGGAGTGCAACAGAGATCGCAACATCTGTAGATCTGTTGGGGCGGTATGCAAATTGGAGTGGGTCTAGGGTTTCTGGGATGATGGTGTTGATGTGAGCCATGACTAGCCTTTCAAAGTACTTCATGGCTACAGATGTGAGTGCTACAGGTCAGTAGTCATTTAGGCAGGTTACTTTAGTGTTCTTGGGCACAGGCACTATGGTGGTCTGCTTAAAACATGTTGGCATTACGGACTCGGACAGGGAGTGGTTGAAAATGTCAGTGAAGACACTTGACAGTTGGTCAGCGCATGCTCGCAGTACACTACCTGGTAATCTGCCTGGTCCTGTGGCCTTGTGAATGTTGACCAGTTTAAAGGTCTTACTCACATCGGCTGTGGAGAGTGTGATCACACAGTCTTCCCGGAACAGCTGGTGCTGTCATGCATGTTTCAGTGTTATTTGCCTCGAAGTGAGCATAGAAGTAGTTTAGCTCGTCTGGTAGACTCATGTCACTGGGCAGCTCTCGGCTGTGCTTCCCTTTGTAGTCTGTAATGGTTTGCAAGCCCTGCCACATAAGACGAGCATCGGAGCCGGTGTAGTACGATTCGATCTTAGTCCTATATTAACGCTTTGCCTGTTTGATGGTTCGCAGCAGCAGCTCTGGCCTGTAATCCATGGCTTCTAGTTGGGGTCACTGTGGGGACGACGTCATCAATGCACTTATTGATGAAGCCAATGACTGATGTGGTGTACTCCCCAACGCCATCAGAGGAATCCTGGAACATATTTGTCTGTGCTAACAAAACAGTCCTGTAGCTTAGCATCTGCTTCATCTGACCACTTTTTTTTAATCGATCTAGTCACTGTTGATTCCTACTTTAATTTTTGCTTGTACGCAGGAATCAGGAGGATAGAATTATGGTCAATTTGCCAAATGGAGGGCGAGCTTTGTATGCGTCTCTGTGTGTGTAAAGGTGGTCCAGAGTTATTTTCCCTCTGGTCGCACATGTGACATGCTGGTAGAAATTAGGTCAAACAGATGTAAGTTTCCCTGCATTAAAGTCCCCGGCCACTAGGAGCGTCGCCTCTGGGTGAACGTTTTCTTGTTATCTTATGGCGGAATACAGCTCATTCAATGCTATCTTAGTGCCAGCCTCTGACTGTGGTGGTATGTAAACAGCTACGAAGAATACAGATGAAAACTCTCTCGGTAGGTAGTGTGGTCAACAGCTTATCATGAGATACTCTACCTCAAGCGAGCAATAGCTTGAGACTTCCTTAGGTATCGTGCACCAGCTGTTATTTACAAAAATACATAGTCCGCCGCCCCTTGTCTTACCAGACGCCGCTGTTCTTTCCTGCCGGTACATCGTATAACCAGACAGCTGTATGTTGATATTGTCGTCATTCAGCCACGTGAAGCATAAGATGTTACAGTTTTTAATGTTCCGCTGGTAGTTTAATCTTCCGCGTAACTCATCGATTTTATTCTCCAAGGATTGTACGTTTGCTAGCAGAATGGAGGGAAGTGGGGGTTTATTTGATCACCTACGAATTCTCAGATGGCAGCCGCCCTTCGGCCCCTCTTTCGCCGCCTCCTCTTCATACAGATCACTGGGACCGGGTCCTGTTCCCGAGGAAGCGGTATATCCTTCGCGTCGGGCTTGTCAGAGTCGTGAAAGGAAAAAAAAGGATTCTGCCAGTCCGTGGTGAGTAATAGCAGTCCTGATGTCTAGAAGTTATTTTTGGTCAAAAGAGACGGTAGCGGCAACATTATGTACAAAATAAGTAACAAACAATGCAAATAAACACAATCTGTTGGGGGCACGTAAAACGTCTGCCGGTGCCGTCTAACACTGCAAAAAATAAAAAATAAAGCAATTATACAGCAATGAACTTTTTGTTCTGAAAACAAAGGGTTATGGTTGGGGCAAATCCAATACATTACTCAGTACCACTCTCTGTATTTTCAAGCATAGTGGTGGCTGCATCATGTTATGGATTAGCTTGTAATCATTAAGGACTGGGGAGTTTTTCCAGGATAAAAAAAAGACACGGAATGGAGCTAAGCACAGGTAAAATCGTAGAGGAAAACCTGGTTCAGTCAGCTTTCCACCAGACACAGGGAGATTAATTCACTTTTCAGCAGGACAATAACCTAAAACACAAGGCCAAATCTACACTGGAGTTGCTTACCAAGACAGAGAATGTTCCTGAGTGGCTGAGTACAGTTGACTTAAATCTACGCCAAGACCTGAAAATGGTTGTCTAGCAATGATCAACAACAAATGACAGAGCTTGAAGACTTCTCAAAATAATAAAATGGGCAAATGTTGCACAATCCAGGTGTGGAAAGCTCTTAGAGACTTGCACCTTTGGCATTGATTACAGCGGTTTCTAAAATGTATTGACTCGGATGTGAATACTTAGGTAAATTAGATATTTCTGTATTTAATTTCCAATAAATGTACAAACATTTCTACAAACACGTTTCACTGTCATTGAGTATTGTGTGTAAAAAAATATATCTATAATCCATTTTGAATTCAGGCTGTAACACCAAAATGTGGAATAAGTCAAGGGGTATGAATACTTTCTGAATGCACTGCACATTTTGACAGGATAAACAGAGACTAAATCAGGAGTTTCATTTCTGGTTCTGGGGCTTCCCTGATCGGTACCTTTTTGTTCCAGCCCAACACTATCACATTTGATTCAAGTAATGAATGTCCTTAAGTATTTGTATCAGGTCTGAGAGTGTTGGGCTGGGAAGACCCCAGGACAATAATTGAATACTCCTGGTTCAAATGGTCTGTGTCAGCATTCCAAGTTGGTCATGGTACAACAGCTGATTCAATAAGGTAGACTGACCCTTTTTGAGTCCTGTGTGTCTGTCTGCGCTGGTGCAGGGGGCATGGCTAGCTCCTCTTTGATTGGTGAAGGGGTCTGGAAGACAGGCAGGGGGCTGTAACAGCACCCTCCTCCAAGGGTGCCCAGGGGAGTCTTGTGGTGTGGGGGACCACCAGAGTAGGTAGGGAGGAAGTCCAGATTGTTTCCTTTCTTCCCATTTGATTCATCTGCAGTCATTCCATGGGTTTTGTAATCTGCAAAGATCAAGAAAATCAATGGCGTTACCGTACCTATAGACTTCCAGTCATTACGCTATTGCTAGTTAAGTGTCTGCTCACGAAACTACCGATAACTTCCTCCATACTGCAGGCAGAGGCATAAAAATTGTATCCTCAAGTTCATCTGACCATGGGTAAGTAGAACAGGGTTAATGCAAGAATCTCTCAGTATCCATCCCTCTATTAAAGTGGAAAGGGTTTGAAAAAGTTTGTTCTGCACAGCTTCACAAACCTGCAATGTGAACTTTGAATGTCAAGAGACACACAAATAGAATCTCACCCTCTCTAACAGGAGAGAAAATGTCCAGACTGTTGCGTCCCACTTTGCTGAACTTCTCCATGCTTTGCTGGCCTTCTCTGGAGAACATATCCAAACTGATCGCTATGGTACATACAAACAACAGTCACAAATGTGGTCTCAATCATGTACACCAGTATATATGAGATGTACAGTGGACAGTGAACTTTATTGAATGTTTATAGCAGTGTTTCTCAATCAATTCCTGGATGAACCCCACATGGTGCACATTTTTGTTCTAGCCCAGCACTAACACACCCAATTCAACTACTAGCCAAGCCCTTGATTAATTGCATCAGGTTTATTACAGAGGGATAATTGAAAAAGACGCACGTCTTCAACTCATGGTTAGCGGTGCAGGATCCTCATGACCATTCATTCAACGAGATAACTACTTGAACTGTAAAAGAGGACATGGCAAATACACCTACCTTTCCCTTTGATTCCACCAGAAGCATCACCACTCATCCCGTGGGCTTTGTAATCTAAAGACAAAGAAAACAAGCTGTCAGTTTGAAAAGAAAACAGAGAGGAGAGAGAGACTGACAACCAAATCTAAACTTGATATATCAGAGAGTAAGTTGAAACTAAATTGAAGAATCAAAGACAAGTGTGGAGCTCACCGTCTTTTACGGGGGAGAAGATGTCCAGGCTGTTTCTACCCACGCTGCTGAACTTGTCCAGACTAGGCAGGCAGTCAACACCCAGCTGGCCTTCTGCCTCTCTGTGTGTGCCTACACACACACACACACACACACACACACACAATCTGCTCTCTGGACCTCTAAGCTAAGGTTTGACTAGCACTGGTCTAGACCATGAATTGAAAATCAGCTGGTGTTTCAGGTCAGGATGTTGGCCAGAGTATATTTGAGGTACTAGAGCGAGTCTGACCTGTGCCCTGGGCTTGTCCATCCCCTCTTTCTACTGCATGGTGTGCAGGCAGGCTAGAGGGGGGATTGGAGGTGGAGCTGGGGGTAGTTACTGGTAGGTAGGTACTACCCAGCCTGGCTGAGATCCTCTTGCTTGTCTGGGCCCTGGAAGACTTGCTGGAAGCTATTTTACTGGACTAACAAGGGAAAAACCAAGGGACATGGTTAGCTTGCAAAGGTCAAGTTTAATTGATCTCAGGTAACACATGCCAGTTAAATACATACAAGCTACAATACTGTCTATATTGAGATCTGTATTTAAGGTTTTAGAAGCATTTGGGTCCTTTATTAGTCAGGAGCCCATAGCCATACAATGCAGGCTTACAGTGGATGCTGTCAAGAGATACACGCTGAACTGACAAAGTGCATTACTCTGGGCAAATGCTTACTGTAAAAACAAAAGGGCACAGCATTTCCCATCAAGTGAAATAGAACACTCAATACAAAAGCATTTATGCCACAATAAGTGTCAAACTATTTACATAAATTAAGGAATAAATAAAAAATTAAAAAAAGAGTTGGTTCCGTACAACATGCACAACAGACCAAAGAAAAACCACATGGTCTTGGCGTGCCTCCTTGCGCAAACAAATGTCATCCCAAAATCTCAAAACCAGTGTCTCAGTCACAGTACAGCTGCAGTCCCTAACAAAAATAAAATTTTAACTTTTGAAGTTTAGGAAATTCCAATTCAGGGATTTTAAAGAGTGCTGTTTATTTTAAACTTTTCAAATCTTGTGACTGGAAATAATTTAAAAGTGGGATGTGGTGTGTAGCCTACCTTGAGATGTCTGCTCTGGGAACTCTGGAAGCGCAAGCTGGTGATGGAGGTTTTGTGTGCCGCGGCAGTCTTAGTAGGGGAGCTGAGGTTGCGCAGGTCGTACAGGTACAGTCTGCCCTGGGTAGAGCCCACTACCAGCCCTGCCCCATCTGGAGTGAAGTCAATGGCCGTCAACGGGGACTCCACACACATGTTGCGGAGAATACTGCGAGAGGCGCAGCGGAAACAAACAAACATCAACACTGTACTTGAAAGCACAAGAGCCAGTTCTAAAGTCCCCTTCACGCTGTTGAAGAACTAATCACTAGTAAAGGACAGCATCATTGACAAAGTACAAAATAATGTGTATGTGTTTTGACCCCCAAAAATTGCAACAACAAAGCTTGTAAAAAAATACCAAAGTAACAGGCTCTCTCTCAGTCAAACAGTATATCTCTAAACTTGTTTGGTCAATACTAAACCCCATGCTCTTACATCTTGCTGGAGGTGTCATAGCAGATGATCTTCTTGTCCAGGCCAACGGTGACAAAGAGCAGGTCGTTGGCAGGAGAGAAGGCCAGGCCTGAGGCGGGGGCCTTGTGGGCTCCATCGAACACGTGCAGCTCCTTCTGAGTGTTGGCGTCCCACAGGACCACCGAGCCGCTATCTGACACACTGCCCAGCAGGGAGCGCTTAACCACAGAGTACTTCAGGTCGTGGATGGGCTAAGGTGGGAGGAACGTAATTTTAGACCTGAGGCATTTTAATTGTCCCCAATTTTGTCATTGTCTTTTATCCTTCAGCCTCATATTGATTTGATGACCAGTAACAACCCCTAGCCCCTACCACTCAGGCACTGGGATATAACTGGCTAAGTATAAGCAAAGGGTCATGGTTACAGTGTTAAGTGTGTCAGGTCCAACAGAACACTCACTTGGTTGATGCCGTGTCCAAATGCATTACTGGACAGGTTGGTGGTGATGCTGTGCAGGATGATGTCACCACTGGTGGAGCCCGAGGCGATGTAGCTGTCACTGCGGTTGAAGGACACGCACGTCACCTCCTCTTTGTGGTCCTGGTGAGAGAGACATGTGAGGATGTAGATTGTGCCTTGAGTTCTTGAGCCTCAGTGCTAGTAATACAGGTAACTCTAAAATGCCTTGATATCTACACCGAAAGCTTGGACCAGGTGTTCAGGTGAGATGTGTTCGAAATATAAGTACTAGAACATAGTTACCATGGGTAGGGTCACAGGTAAGACAGAGTACCTTGAGGGTGCGATGAAGCCTCTTGGCCTTCAGGTCCCAGATGTTAACAGAGTTATCAAGCCCCCCACTCACTAGGTACTGGGACGTTGAGTTCAGACTCACACGTGTCTGCTTTTTCTGAGGACAAAAAAATATAATAATGTGACAACATGCGGGAGGGTAATGAATTAGAATGGAACTGAAAGAGTATTTTACTGGCCCTGGCTGTCAGGCCACATACACTCACCCCCTCTGCAAGCTCCACCACTGGGATAGGAGCGGACTTGAGACTGGATACCACCAGCTTGTCTCCTATACTGCTGGCACTTACAAGATACTGATCTGAAGAGTCAAGTCAAGGCAACTGACTGCAT
This sequence comes from Oncorhynchus clarkii lewisi, assembly GCF_045791955.1. NCBI lineage: Eukaryota > Metazoa > Chordata > Actinopteri > Salmoniformes > Salmonidae > Oncorhynchus > Oncorhynchus clarkii. Next base: position 38,276,154 of record NC_092147.1, on the reverse strand, counting down.
ATTGTCATTTATGTCACAGAACAGAACTGGGTGGATGATAAAAATTACCTAAAAAATAAATAGTTTACATGAAGGTGTGGGGGCTGCTCACCACTATGGTTCAACTAGAATGTGATGAGAGCAAAGGAAAAAAATATATATAATCCATTATAACAGCGGTACCGGAGTGCCAAGTCTAGGACAAAAAGGCTTCTCAACAGTTTTTACCCCCCAAGCCATACTACCTCAATAAGCCTGACTAACAGGTATATAGCCTTGCTACTCTTTTTCAAATGTCTTTCTACTGTTGTTTTATTTCTTTACTTACCTACACACACTTTTTTTTTGCACCATTGGTTAGAGCTTGTAAGTAAGCATTCCACTGTAAGGAATACCTGTTGTATTCGGCGCACGTGACAAATAAACTTTGATTTGATTTGAACATAGGTACATGGACATACCCAGAGGGTTAGTAAGAAGGATACTGTTGCTGCTCCAGCACACTTGGGCCACAGGGTGTGTAGCGCTGTGCGGGTTAAACTGTTCCAAAACTGTCATGGAGGCTGAGTCCCAGATCTTAACACAGTCACCCGACGACACCAGATGCGTCACCTCCTCCATAGCAACGGCTGCAGAGACACAAGGACCGCTGTTAGTGATGGCGCGCACACACACTCCCCCGTTGTCAGATTGGATGCAAAATGAGATGCGTTTACTGAGAAATAACGCTGCTGCCAAGAAGCAAAGATGTTTTGAGCTTGCAGCGGGTGTATTTTCTCTGCAGTGAGACTGCCACGACAAAGACCCCGAGTGTTCAATGATAGAGAACTACCTCCCATCTACAGAGAGAAAGCCCATGTTAAGTTAATTATTTCACAACAAATTTTCAGAGAAGCGAAAACAACGTTAATGACGTAGCTAATAAATGAGCAAGCTATACAGAATAAATGCATAATACAAAAAGTGCAAATGACATTTCAATTGGTAACAGGCTATTTAGGTTAGCTAGCCCAAATGGAGATTTGAGCAAAGCTGAGAAAAGTTCTTATCAAACATTGCTACATGCACTATCAGCTAACTACTCAGCTTCTAGTCACGTTAGCTATATTTATCAAGTCACAAGAACATTAGCTAGCTAACACCATTAGCAAAACAGCTAGATAACGTTAGCCAACTAAGCTAAAATGTAAACAGCTAGATAAGTTAGTTAGCCTGAATTGGCAAGCGAGTTGGTGGTTCTTTTGACTATTCAAAATGATCAAAACGTACAACAAAGCTGCTGTAAACACCTAAGTTAAATGGATAACTAGTGAACCTACTAACGTTAATTAACTAGTTAACCACAGGTAGCTAACGTTAGCTAATTAGTTGAGACTACTTCTGTGAAGAAAGAGTAGCTAGCATGTAAACGTTAGCCAGTGGCTAAATTTGATCAAGTTGCTAGCTAGCAAACGTTAGATTAACTAAATAAAGTTTAAAGTACAGGGTTTGGTTATACTATCTAGCTAAAGTCATTAGTCAATGCGAGCTTGTCAATTCATGGCACTCACTTACCTGTTCCTGATTTCCTTGTGAAATTGTCCTATGAATTGTCTGTCGAAAGACTGGAATTGTCACAAACAATTTCAATAGTGTGCAATTGCAACCCGCAATTGGCGGCGATCCTGCATGTGGGCATTCCTGCATTTGCAGCCAGGACAGCGGCCCCCCAAGTCCCCAGGGTTCCAGTTGGGAAGCAAGCCATCTCATGTATACAGAGGACATTGGCGGTACTGCAGTTTAACTGACGCCGAGCCCAGAAAGACCACTCATAGACGCCCCCATAGAGAACTCCATTCCACATCAGGTAACTGATGGAAGCAGTAAAATTATATATAAAAAAAACACAGATAAAATACACCTTATGGAACAGCGGGGGACTGTGAAGCAACACAAACATAGGCAAAGACACATGCATACACGTGATAACATACGCACTATACACAGGTACACATGGATTTTGTATGTGGTTGTGGTGGAGTAAGGGCCTGAGGGCACACAGTGTGTTTTGAAATCTGTAAATGTATTGTATTGTTTTTAAAATTGTATAAACTGCCTTAATTTGGCTGGATCCCAGGAAGAGTAGCTGCTGCCTTGGCAGCAGGTAATGGTGATCCATAATAAGTTAAGACTTATTCAGACTGTGTTGTTTGTAACTACCCTGGTAGGTTGGCTGACAACCTGAATCAGGTTGCAGGCACTGGTTACAGTTTAAATGTTTTTCTTGAGTGGGCAGCTTAATGAAAGCCAGTCAATATTTAAATCACCCAGAAAATATACTTCTCTGTTGATATCACATACATTATCAAGCATTTCACACATATTATCCAGATACTGACTGTTAGCATTTGGTGGTCTGTAGCAGCTTCCCCCTTGTCTCTGGTAAGACAAGGGGCGGCGACCTATGCATATTTGTAAACAACAGCTGGTGCACGAAATCTAAGGAAGTCTCAAGGTTTTGTTCACCTGAGGTAGAGTATCTCATGATAAGCTGTAGACCACACTATTTACCAAGAGAGTTTACATCTATATTTTTCGTAGCTGTTTATATACCACCGCAGACCGATGCTGGCACTAATACCGCACTCATTGAGCTGTATACGGCCAAAGGCAAAATGGAAAGCGCTCATCCAGAGGCGGCGCTCCTAGTGGCCAGAGACTTTAATGCAGGGAAACTCAAATCTGTTTTACCTCATTTCTATCAGCATGTTAAATGTGCAACCAGAGGGAAAAAAACTCTAGACCACCTTTACTCTACACACAGAGATGCGTACAAAGCTCTCCCTCGCCCTCCGTTTGGCAAATCTGACTGTAATTCTATCCTCCTGATTCCTGCTTACAAGCAGAAACTAAATCAGGAAGCACCAGTGACTCGGTCAAGAAGAAATTGGTCAGATGAAGCAGATGCTAAGCTAGAGGACTGTTTTGCTAGCACAGACTGGAACATGTTCCGGAATTCTTCCGATGGCATTGAGGAGTACATCACATCAGTCACTGGCTTCATCAATAAGTGCATCAATGACGCCGTCCCCTTATAAGCTTCCGGGACTCTAACCCGGGAGCTTATAAGAAATCCCGCTATACCCTCCGACGAACCATCAAACAGGCAAAGCGTCAATACAGGACTAAGATCGAATCGTACTACATCCGCTCCGACCCTTGTTGGATGTGGCAGGGCTTTAAAACTATTACAGACTACAAAGGGAAGCACAGCCACGAGCTGCCCAGTGACACGAACCTACCAGATGAGCTAAATTACTTCTATGCTCCCTTTGAGGCAAGTAACATGCATGACAGCACCAGCTGTTCCAGACGACTGTGGGATCATGCTTTCCGTAGCCGATGTGAGTAAGACCTTTAAACAGGTCAACATTCACAATGCCGCAGGGCCATATGGATTACCAGGACGTGTACTCCGAGCATGCTCTGACCAACTGGCAAGTGTCTTCACTGACATTTTCAACCTGTCCCTGACTGAGTCTGTAAAACCAACATGTTTTAAACAGGCCACCTTTTAAAAAAAAATTATACTGTGTTATTGACTTGTTTACTCCATGTGTAACTCTGTGTTGCTGTCTGTTCACACTGCTATGCTTTATCTTGGCCAGGTCGCAGTTGTTAATGAGAACTTGTTCTCAACTAGCCTACCTGGTTAAATAAAGGTGAAATAAATAATAAATAAATAGTCCCTGTGCCCAAGAACACTAAGGTAACCTGCCTAAATAACTACCGACCCGAAGCACTCATGTCTGTAGCCATGAAGTGCTTTCAAAGGTTGGTAATGGCTCACATCAACACCATTATGCCAGGAGCCCTAGACCCACCCAAATTTGCATACCACCCCAACAGATCCACAGATGATGCAATCTCTATTGCACTCAACACTGCCCTTTCTCACCTAGATAAAATGAACACCTATGTGAGAATGCTATTCATTAATGCCAGCTCAGCGTTTCACACCATAGTGCCCTCATAGCTCATCACTAAGCTAAGGACCCTGGGACTAAACACTTCCCTCTGAAACTGGATCCTGGACTTCCTGACGGGCTGCCCCCAGGTGGTTAGTGTAGGGAACAACACATCCGCCACGCTGATCCTCAACACAGGGGCCCCTCAGGGGTGTGTTCTCAGTCCCCTCCTGTACTCCTTGTTCACTCATGACTGCATGGCCAAGCACGACTCCAACACCTTCATCAAGTTTGCCGATGTCACAACAGTGTTAGGCCTGTTCACCGACAACGATGAGACAGCCTATAGGGAGGAGGTCAGAGACCTGGTCGTGTGGTGCCAGGACAACAACCTCTCCCTCAATGTGATCAATACAAAGGAGATGATTGTGGACCACAGGAAAAGGAGGACCGAGCACTCCCCCATTCTCATCGTCAGGGCTGTAGGGGAGCAGATTGAGAGCTTCAAGTTCCTTGGCCAACAAACTATCATGGTTCAAACACACTAAGACAGTTGGGAAGAGGGCACGACAAAGCCTATTCCCCTCAGGAGACTGAAAAGATTTGGCATGGGTCCTCAGATCCTCAAAAGGTTCTACAGCTGCACCCTCGACAGCACTGGTTGCATCACTGCCTGGTATGGCAACTGCTTGGCCTCCGACTGCAAGGCACTACAGAGGGTAGTGCGTACGGCCCAATACATCACTGAGGCCAAGCTTCCTGCCATCCAGGACCCCTATATCAGGAGGAATGTCAGAGGAATGCCCTAAAAACTCCGGCCACCCTAGTCATAGACTGTTCTCTCTGCTACCGCACGGCAAGTGGTACGGGAGCATCAAGTCGAGGTCCAAAAGACTTCTTAACAGATTCCACCCCCAAGCCATAAGACTCCTGAACAGCTAATCAAAGGGCTTCCCAGACCACTCTTTTACACTGCTGCTACTCTCTGTTTCTAATCTATGAATAGTTACTTTAACTCTACCTACATGTACATATTACCTCAATTACCTCGACTAACCAGTGCCCACACCCATTGACTCTGTACCGGTACCCCCTGTATATAGCCTTGCTTGTTATTTTACTGCTGCTGTTTAATTATTTGTAACTTTTATTTTCTATTAAAAGAATTAACATTATTTTTTACTTAACAGTTTTTTTTCTTAACTTCTTAAAGCGTTGTTGGTTAAGGGTTTGTCAGTAAGCATTTCACTGTTGTATTCGGCGCATGTGACAAATACAATTTGATTTGATTTGATTTTAATGGACACCAGCAAGAGTAGATGTTGTGATGGTAACAACTAATGGGGGTCCAAATAAACATCAAACCATTTACTTGGTTTTAAACAATGTTGTGCATAACTAACCATGTTCCAAATGCATTAGGACCATTGACCTCCACTAAGACAAGTCTTGATTTGGGGGATAAGTAGTGTCCATCTCTAGCTGAGTTATGACATGTCAATCTATCATTAGCGTCTCCACTTGAAACAGCTCCTGGGCTGCATGTTTCCGTTGGTATGTGCTGCCTTGCCTTCAGTTAACTTCCATTGCATTTACCTTTTTTGCTATGACTGGAAAATATGTAAGCTATTGCTTTTCCTAACATCTGACTATTTTGATAAATATTAGTTATTCTTACCATAGATAAGGATTTCCCTCTGTGTCTTGGCTTGGATTGTTTTCCATTGAGGGATGAGTCTGTCACTGGATACTTGTTCCACATGTGAGTGTGTGTGCTGTGTGTTATGTTGCCTGCTCTGAAGTTTCTGAATGGGATGAACTTAAAGGGGACCCAGTGAGAAAGTGGGTGGGATATTATTTCAGAAGGAATGCTGAACCACTCAAATGCAAGGAAAGGCAGTCATAGGTGTTTTTCAGGGGTGGGATAACATTATAGAATGTGAACATGCTGTAACACCTTGACGTTTAGGAGCACCAATAAGGACTGCATTACACATTCACAAGCAATACATAAGAATTTCCGAAATGTTTACTTTAGAGCCTGCAAATTTCTGTTAAAGCTGCAATATGTAACTTTTGGGGTGACCAGACCAAATTTACATTGAAATGTTAGTTATCGATCTGTCATTCTTATTGAAAGCAAGTCTAACAAGCGGTAGAACTGTTTTATGTGCGCAATTTCTATGCTCCCCGTTGTTAGGCTTCGTTTTTGCGTCTTTTACTTTTGGTTTTGTAAAATACAATATTATAGTTTATGGAAAATATTTTTCACAGCGGTTTAGATGGTACAATGATTCTCTACACTGTATTTGCTTGTTTTGTCACATAAACTGAAAATAGGCAAACTATTTGAATTTTAGCAACCAGGAAATGGCGGAGCGATTTCTGCATAGTGCTTCTTTAAAGTTATGTCACAGTATATCACTACATACTGCAGTTGTTAAGTTAACACTATAGTTATTCCATTTCATACGTATTTATGTTGTTTGTAACCTACTGCTGTGTGTTTTATGGCAAATTAATGAAGTTCTTATGTAGCTGCCCTTCAACTAAAGTAATACAGAACATGTTAAAGTATACTAGACATAAAAAGTGAGCGAATTGTTATGTGGGCAAATTGTTATGAATTTAATTTTCTGAATGCCTTTACAAAAAAAACGTTTAGAAAACATGCGCAGATAACGCGCAGAGTTGACACCGATGGAGACACGCTGTTGCAACTTGCCATATGCAGGCAGACCTGTGTGAAATTAGCCACAATAAGGATTAGCCACAAAACTGCCATTTGCAGTTCGCCTTCATAATAAAGGTCCCCAATTGAAAATGATTAAAATTAATACAAATAGTGGAATCATGCCCTATTTTGACGAGATAATGCTAAACAAGTTCGGAATGTTGTTATATAAATTCAACAAATGACAAAAATGTGTTAATTTTATCTGTTGATAAAAATCTGTTGAAATCACACTGTGGGTGTATTAGATTTTATAATTGTATTGGGGGCATACTTACAGTGCCTTCAGAAAGTATTCACACCCCAGCTGGAATTGTTAAATGGATTACACTGAGATTTGTGTCACTGGCCTACACACAATAACCCATAATGTCAAAATGGAATTATGTTTTTAGAAATCTTTACGAATTAATAAAAAATGAAAAGCTGAATGTCTTGTGTCAGTAAGTATTATTCCCCTTTGTTACGGCATGCCTAAATACATTCAGGAGTAAAAATCTCCTTAAGAAGTCACATAATAAGTTGCATGTACTCACTCTGTGTGCAATATTAGTGTTTAACATGATTTTGGAGCGACTACCTCATCTCTGTACCCCACACATACAAGGTCCCTCAGTCGAGTATTGATGCAAACATGATGCAACTGTAGCTAAGATGGGGTGAGGTCTGTTTCATAATAAAGTGCTGATCTGCCTGGTGAGTGTAGAGGGTATAGAGATATTGTTATCCACGTCGGCACCAACGATGTTAGGATGAAACAGTCAGAGGTCACCAAGTGCAACATAGCTTCAGCGTGTAAATCAGCTAGAAAGATGTGTCGGCATCAAGTAATTGTCTCTGGCCCCTTCCCAGTTAGGGGGAGTGATGAGCTCTACAGCAGAGTCTCACAACTCAATCGCTGGTTGAAAACTGTTTTCTGCACCTCCTAAAAGATAGAATTTGTAGATAATTGGCCCTCTTTCTGGGACTCACCCACAAACAGGACCAAGCCTGGCCTGCTGAGGAGTGGCGGACTCCATCCTAGCTAGAGGGGTGCTCTCATCTTATCTACCAACATAGACAGGGCTCTAACTCCTCTAGCTCCACAATGCAATAGGGTGCAGGTCAGGCAGCAGGCTGTTAGCCAGCCTGCCAGCTTAGTGGAGTCTGCCACTAGCACAGTCACTGTAGTCAGCTCAGCTATCCCCATTGAGACCGTGTCTGTGCCTCGCCCTAGGTTGGGCAAAACTAAACATGGCCGTGTTCGCCTTAGCAATCTCACTAGGATAAAGACCTCCTCCATTCCTGACATTATTGAAAGAGATCGTGATACCTCACATCTCAAAATAGGGCTACTTAATGTTAGATCCCTCAATTCAAAGGCAGTAAAACTCAATGAACTAATCACTGATCATAATCTTGATGTGATTGGCCTGACTGAAACATGGCTTAATCCTGATGAATTTACTGTGTTAAATGAGGCCTCACCTCCTGGTTACACTAGTGAACATATCCCCCGTGCATCCCGCAAAAGCGGAGGTGTTGCTAACATTTACGATAGCAAATTTCAATTTACAAAAAAAAATATGATGTTTTCGTCTTTTGAGCTTCTAGTCATGACATCTATGCAGCCTACTCGATCACTTTTTATAGCTACTGTTTACAGGCCTCCTGGGCCATATACAGCGTCCTCACTGAGTTTCCTGAATTCCTATCGGACCTTGTAGTCATGGCAGATAATATTCAAATTTTTGGTGATTTTAATATTCACATGGAAAAGTCCCCAGACCCACTCCAAAAGGCTTTCGGAGCCATCATCGACTCAGTGGGTTTTGTCCAACATGTCTCTGGACCTGCTCACTGTCACAGTCATACTCTGGACCTAGTTTTGTCCCATGGGAATAAATGTTGTGGATCTTAATGTTTTTCCTCATAATCATGGACTATCGGACCACCATTTTATTACGTTTGCAATCGCAACAAATAATCTGCTCAGACCCCAACCAAGAAGCATCAAAAGTCGTGCTATAAATTCTCAGACAACACAAAGATTCCTTGATGCCCTTCCAGACTCCCTCTGCCTACCCAAGGGCATCGGAGGACAAAAATCAGTTAACCACCTAACTGAGGAACTCAATTTAACCTTGCGCAATACCCTAGATGCAGTTGCACCCCTAAAAACTAAAAACATTTGTCATAAGAAACTAGCTCCCTGGTATACAGAAAATACCCGACCTCTGAAGCAAGCTTCCAGAAAATTGGAACGGAAATGGCGCCACACCAAACTGGAAGTCTTCCGACTAGCTTGGAAAGACAGTACCGTGCAGTATTGAAGAGCCCTCACTGCTGCTCGATCATCCTATTTTTCCAACTTAATTTAGGAAAATAAGAACAATCCGAAATGTATTTTTTGATACTGTCGCAAAGCTAACTAAAAAGCAGCATTCCCCAAGTGAGGATGGCTTTCACTTCAGCAGTAATAAATTAATGAACTTCTTTGAGGAAAAGATCATGATCATTAGAAAGCAAATTACGGAGTCCTCTTTAAATCTGCGTATTCCTCCAAAGCTCAGTTGTCCTGAGTCTGCACAACTCTGCCAGGACCTAGGATCAAGAGTGTTTTAGTACTATATCTCTTGACACAATGATTAAAATAATCATGGCCTCTAAACCTTCAAGCTGCATACTGGACCCTATTCCAACTAAACTACTGAAAGAGCTGCTTCCTGTGCTTGGCCCCCCTATGTTGAACACAATAAACGGCTCTCTATCCACCGGATGTGTACCAAACTCACTAAAAGTGGCAATAATAAAGCCTCTCTTGAAAAAGCCAAACCTTGACCCAGAAAATATTTTTAAAACTATCGCGCTATATCGAATCTTCCATTACTCTCAAAATGTTAGAAAAAGCTGTTGCGCAGCAACTCACTGCCTTCCTGAAGACAAACAATGTATACGAAATGCTTCAGTCTGGTTTTAGACCCCATCACAGCACTGAGACTGCACTTGTGAAGGTGGTAAATTACCTTTTAATGGCGTCAGAACGAGGCTCTGCATCTGTCCTCGTGCTCCTAGACCTTAGTGCTGCTTTTGATACCATCGATCACCACATTCTTTTGGAGAGATTGGAAACCCAAATTGGTCTACACGGACAAGTTCTGGCCTGGTTTAGATCTTATCTGTCGGAAAGATATCAGTTTGACTCTGTGAATGGTTTGTCCTCTGACAAATCAACTGTAAATTTCGGTGTTCCTAAAGGTTCCGTTTTAGGACCACTATTGTTTTCACTATATATTTTACCTCTTGGGGATGTCACTCGAAAACATAATGTTAACTTTCACTGCTATGCGGATGACACACAGCTGTACATTTCAATGAAACATGGTGAAGCCCCAAAATTGCCCTCGCTAGAAGTCTGTGTTTCAGACATAAGGAAGTGGATGGCTGCAAACTTTCTACTTTTAAACTTGGACAAAACAGAGATGCTTGTTCTAGGTCCCAAGAAACAAAGAGATCTTCTGTTGAATCTGACAATTAATCTTGATGGTTGTACAGTCGTCTCAAATTAAACTGTGAAGGACCTCAGCGTTATTCTGGACCCTGATCTCTCTTTTGACGAACATATCAAGACTGTTTCAAGGACAGCTTTTTTCCATCTACGTAACATTGCAAAAATCAGAAACTTTCTGTCCAAAAATGATGCAGAAAAATGTATCCATGCTTTTGTTACTTCTAGGTTAGACTACTGCAATGCTCTACTTTCCAGCTACCCGGATAAAGCACTAAATAAACTTCAGTTAGTGCTAAATACGGCTGCTAGAATCCTGACTAGTACCAATTTTTTAAATCATATTACTCCAGTGCTAGCCTCCCTACACTGGCTTCCTGTTAAGGCAAGGGCTGATTTTAAGGTTTTACTGCCAACCTACAAAGCATTACATGGGCTTGCTCCTACCTATCTTTCCGGTTTGGTCCTGCCTACATACCTACACGTACGCTACGGTCACAAGACACAGGCCTCCTAATTGTCCCTAGAATTTCTAAGCAAACAGCTGGAGGCAGGGCTTTCTCCTATAGAGCTCCATTTTTATGGAATGGTCTGCCTACCCATGTGAGAAACGCAGACTCGGGCTCAACCTTTAAGTCTTTACTGAAGACTCATCTCTTCAGTGGGTCATGTGATTGAGTGTAGTCTGGCCCAGGAGTGTGAAGGTGAACGGAAAGGCTCTGGAGCAATGAACCGCCCTTGCTGTCTCTGCCTGGCCGGTTCCCCTCTCTCCACTGGGATTCTCTGCCTCTAACCCTATTACAGGGGCTGAGTCACTGGCTTACTGGTGCTCTTTCATGCCGTCCCTAGGAGGGGTGTGTCACTTGAGTGGGTTGAGTCACTGACGTGATCTTCCTGTCTGGGTTGGCGCCCCTCCTTGGGTTGTGCCGTGGCGGAGATCTTTGTGGGCTATACTCAGGCTTGTCTCAGGATGGTAAGTTGGTGGTTGAAGATATCCCTCTAATGGTGTGGGGGCTGTGCTTTGGCAAAGTGGGTGGGGTTATATCATTCCTGTTTAGACCTGTCCGGGGGTATCATCATATGGAGCCACAGTGTCTCCTGACACCCCCTGTCTCAGCCTCCAGTATTTATGCTGCAGTAGTTTATGTGTCGGGGGGCTAGGGTCAGTTTGTTATATCTGGAGTACTTCTCCTGTCTTATCCGGTGTCCTGTGTGAATTTAAGTATGCTCTCTCTAATTCTCTCTTTCTTTCTCTCTCTCGGAGGACCTGAGCCCTAGGACCATGCCTCAGGACTACCTGGCATGATGACTCCTTGCTGTCCCCAGTCCACCTGGCCGTACTGCTGCTCCAGTTTCAACTGTTCTGCCTGCGGCTGTGGAACCCTGACCTGTTCAACGAACGTGCTACCTGTCCCAGACCTGCTGTTTTCAACTCTCTAGAGACAGCAGGAGCGGTAGAGATACTCTTAATGATCGGCTATGAAAAGCCAACTGACATTTACTGCTGAGGTGCTGACTTGCTGCAACTACTGTGATTATTATTATTTGACCATGCTGGTCATTTATGAACATTTGAACATCTTGGCCATGTTCTGTTATAATTTCCACCCAGCACAGCCAGAAGAGGACTGGCCACCCCTCATAGCCTGGTTCCTCTCTCGGTTTCTTCCTAGGTTTTGGCCTTTCTAGGGAGTTTTTCCTAGCCACCGTGCTTCTACACCTGCATTGCTTGCTGTTTGGGGTTTCAGGCTGGGTTTCTATACAGGACTTTGAGGTATCAGCTGATGTAAGAAGGGCTATATAAATACATTTGATTTGATTTAACAACACTATCAACAAGGCAGGTCCTACAGGCCCTAGTTTTGTCTCACCAGGACTACTGTCCAGTCTTGTGTTCAGGTGCTATAGAGGGACAGGCTGGCCCTTAAATGTACACAGACAGCTAACATTAATAATATGCATGTCAAACTCTCCTGGCTCAAAGCAAAGGAGAGATTGACTTCATCACTACTTTTTTTGTAAGAAGTATTGACATGTTGAATGCAGCCGTGCTGTCTGTTTAAACTATCACACAGCTCAGACACCCATACAGCTCAGACACCCTTCACAAAGTACTACATGGAGCCATGACTACATGGAACTATTCTACATCAAGTAACTAATGCAGTCAAATCTGATTTAAATACACAGATGAAAAACACACCTTATGAAAGAGTGGGGACTGTGAAAAGGCATAGACACATGCATTTTGTGTTGTAGGTATTTTTATTTTACCAGGCAAGTCAGTTAAAAACAAATTATTATTTTCAATGACGGCCTAGGAACAGTAGGTTAACTGCCTTGTTCAGGGGCAGAATGACAGATTTGTATCATGTCAGTTCGGGGAGTTTTCGGTTTCTTGTCCAACACTCTAACCACTAGGCTACCCTGCTGTCGTGGTAGTAAAGTAGTGGCCTGAGGGCACTAACTGTTGTGAAATGTATTGTAATGTTTTTTAAATTGTATGTGGGTTGGCAGGATAGCCTAGTACTTAGAGCGTTGGACTAGCAACCGAAAGGTTGTAAGATCGAATCCTGGAGCTGGCAAGGTAAAAATCTGTCTTTCTCCCCTGAACAAGGCATTTAACCCACTGTCATTGAAAATAATAATTTGTTCTTAATTAACTGACTTGCCTAGTTAAATAAAGGAAAAATATATACACTGCTGATTTTGCAGGTTTTCCTACTTACAAAGCATGTAATATGTAACTTGTAACTGTGAGAGACGGAATCTAAAACAAAAATCCAGAAAATCACATTGATTTTTAAGTAATTAATTTGCATTTTATTGCATGACATAAGTATTTGATCACCTACCAACCAGTAAGAACTCTGGCTCTCACAGACCTGTTAGTTTTTCTTTAAGAAGCCCTCCTGTTCTCCACTCATTACCTGTATTAACTGCACCTGTTTGAACTCGTTACCTGTATAAAAGACACCTGTCCACACACTCAATCAAACAGACTCCAACCTCTCTGCAATGTCCAAGACCAGATAGCTGTGTAAGGACATCAGGGATAAAATTGTAGACCTGCACAAGGCTGTGATGGGCTACAGGACAATAGGCAAGCAGCTTGGTGAGAAGGCAACAACTGTTGGCGCAACTATTAGAAAATTGAAGAAATTCAAGATGACGGTCAATCACCCTCGGTCTGGGGCTCCATGCAAGATCTCACCTCGTGGGGCATCAATGATCATGAGGAAGGTGAGGGATCAGCCCAGAACTACACGGCAGGACCTGGTCAATGACATGAAGAGAGCTGGGACCACAGTCTTAAAGAACCATTAGTAACACACTACGCCGTCATGGATTATAATCATGCAGCGCACGCAAGGTCCCCCTGCTCAAGCCAGCGCATGTCCAGGCCCGTCTGAAGTTTGCCAATGACCATCTGGATGATCCAGAGGAGGAATGGAAGAAGGTAATGTGGTCTGATGAGACAAAAATAGAGCTTTTTGGTCTAAACTCTACTCGCCGTGTTTGGAGGAAGAAGAAGGATGAGTACAACCCCAAGAGCACCATCCCAACCGTGAAGCATGGAGGTGGAAACATCATTCTTTGGGGATGCTTTTCTGCAAAGGGGACAGGACGACTGCACCATATTGAGGGGAGGATGGATGGGGCCATGTATCGCGAGATCTTGGCCAACAACCTCCTTCCCTCAGTAAGAGCATTGAAGATGGGTCGAGGCTGGGTCTTCCAGCATGACAACGACCCAAAACACACAGCCAGGGCAACTAAGGAGTGGCTCCGTAAGAAGCATCTCAAGGTTCTGGAGTGGCCTAGCCAATCTCCAGACCTGAACCCAATAGAAAATATTTGGAGGGAGCTGAAAGTCCGTATTGCCCAGCGACAGCCCCGAAACCTGAAGGATCTGGAGAAGGTCTGTATGGAGGAGTGGGCCAAAATCCCTGCTGCAGTGTGTGCAAACCTGGTCAAGAACTACAGGAAACATATGATCTCTGTAATTGCAAACAAAGGTTTCTGTACCAAATATTAAGTTCTGCTTTTCTGATGTATCAAACACTTATGTCATGCAATAAAATGCAAATTAATTACTTAAAAATCATACAATGTGTTTTTCTGGATTTTTTAGATTACGTCTTTCACAGTTGATGTGTACCTATGATAAAAATGACAGACCTCTACATGCTTTGTAAGTAGGAAAACCTGCAAATCGTCAGGGTATCAAATACTTGTTCTCCCCACTGTAACTGCCTTTATTTTGCTAGACCCCAGGAAGAGTAGCTGCTGCCTTGGAATAATAAATACAAATACAACTCAGTTGTCAGAGAGGAAAGAAACCGCTCAGGGACTTCACCATGAGGCCAATGGTGATTTTAAAACAGTTAGTGTTTAATGTCTGTGCTATGAGAAAATTGATGATGGATCAACAACATTGTAGTTACTCCACAATACTAACTTAAATGACAGAGTGAAAAGAAGGAAGCCTTTACATAATAAAAATATTCCAAAACATGCATCTTGTTTACAATAAGGCACTAAAGTAAAACTGCAAAAAAGGTGGCAAATAAATGTAATTTATGTCCTGAATACAAAGCATTATGTTTGGGGCAATCCAACACGACATCACTGAGTACAGCTCTTTGTATTGTCATGACGTTGGCCTCTTTGGGTATAGCAAGCCCATCCCCCTCTCCCTGACTCCCCCTTTCCTCCTTCAACTAGGTTGCTGTGGTCAGAGAGATGTCGTAAATTCCTGAGGTTCTCCTCATGGACACATAGTAGAGAGAGAGTACATTTTCATAGAGGACAAAGGAAATCCTTCCACCTCACAGAACTTGAGGTACGAACAAATTTCATGTTCCGGAGAAAATATAAAAGATTGGTGAAGAATCCAGCTACGAACTGGTCCGTTTGTCACAACTTGGGAAAGCTCATGGGAGACGGTGTGGCCACATGACCATAACGCTGTCTATATAATAGCCTCAGATATGAGGTTTACATCTAATTGTTGTATAATATGAATGAGTATTATACTGTTTGTATAATTGTGTAATATGATTTTGGACTGTTTAATAAAGAAAAATACAATTCCCTTTTGATTTGAACTAAATCAGAGGACCGCCCCTGAGCTCAGTTAGGGTCAGGCCTCCTGGGACAGCCCCTTTTCTGCCATTCCGAATAAAACCCAACTTTGAGAAATTATCAGCAGACCCGAGTTTACCTCAATTACAAGATGGCTAAAGGTTGTAGACCATGTTTTTCTCCATTAGGAGGGCAAAGGTTGTAGACCATTGCTGAATCTTTTAACCATACCACGTGGTTAAACTCTTAGACTATTGATACCGACAGAATAAGAACAAGTCTTTGATATTAATTACTAGTCTGCAGCTAGGAATTCGGTATCATTGAATGCGAAGAACGACAACCGCCGAAACAGCCATTCTATAACGAATGTCACTCTGAACAATTCCCTCTAACCACAACCGAGAGAGAGAGAGGGGGAGAGAGACAGACAATTCTACAAAAGAAACAAACTTTTCACCAGCGATCAAGACGACACACTGAGCGTAAATATATATTGATTGCAATTGTTCCCGAATGAGTGAGAGTTCATGTGTAAAGGATTAGCATTTCAATTGTTATAATTATTAACTCTGTAGTGACTTCTTAGTCGACCCCCACTTCCCCTTTTGTCTAACAAGCCGCCATGCCGGTTTAGCCCACTAGGGCACATTCTCCTATCATTTCATGTAACCACATTTACCTTGTTTGTTTGTTTGTTTATGCATTTCTGTGAATTACTTAGTTAGTAATAAATAAATGCTTTAAGACAATTGATGTATGGATGACTCATAGTGAAGACTGGGTTCGTGCAGATAACCAACAATTTACGACGTTTGGAAGGAGACTAATGTGAGGTAAAGTAAATCATTAATTAATTTGAAGACTAATTGATCAGATAAAATATCTGAAAAGTTATTTTAGGAAATGATAACTTTGTAATCTGAATATTTTTCCTTGGTGCCCCGACTTCCTAGTAATTACGGTTACATGATTAATCAGTCTAATCGCGTAATAACTAATTACAGAGAATCTTTGATAAAAACTATCAGTCTTCAGTTAATGATAGTAAAGACACGACAATATGTTCAAGCATGGTGGTGGCTGCTTCATGTTATGGGTATGCTCGTCATCGGCAAGGAATAGAGAGTTTTATAGGATAAAAAGTAACGGAATAGAGCTAAACACAAGTCCTAAAGGAAAACCTAGTTCAGTTTGCTTTCCAACAGACAATGGGAAACAAATTCACCTTTCAGACAGGACAATAACCTAAAACACAAGGCCAAATATACACTGGAGGTGCTTACCAAGAGGACATTGAATGTTTCTGAGTAGCCTAGTTACAATTGACTTAAATCAGCTTGAAGATCTAAGGCAAGACTTGAAAATAGCTGTCTAGCAATGATCAACAACCAACGACAGAGCTTGAATATTTTTTTTAAGAATAATGTGCAAATATTATACAATCCAGGTGTGCAAAGCTCTTGCTGTAATCGCTACCAAAGGGATGTGAATACTTATGTAAATGAGCCACTTCATTTTCAATAAACTATCTAAGATTTCTAAAAACATGTTTTCACTATCCTCATGTAACACAAAAATGTGGAATATGTTGAGGGTTATGAATACTTTATGAAGGCACTGTACAGCCTAATCTATGGATTGTGCGCCCATGAAATGCTAATATTTGTGTAAACTCTACACAGTTGTGTTCTGCGAGTGTCAGTGAGTAGGCTGATATCCCATTTCATGAGTGCACAATCAATAGGTTAGGCTGTACAGTGCCTTCATAAAGTATTCATAACCCTCAACATATTCCACATGCCCCCAATGCAATTCTAAAGTATAATACATCCACAGTGAGATTTCAAAATATGTTTACTTTTTTGTGTCAAATTAACTAATTATTGCATTTTACTGAATTTATAAAACAACATTCCGACTTTGTTAAGTATTATCTGGTCCAAACATGGCATGATTCCACTATTTCAATTGGGACTTTTATTTTGAAAGCAAACCGGAAATTACACTATTGTTGCTAATCTTTAGTCTGGCTAGCTTCACATAGGTCCCAGACAGCACTGTGTGCAGTAGCTTTGTTAACATTTTCTGACCGCTGTGCCTTGACGTTACTGGAGATAAAAATAAATAAAAAAGCACTGTAGTTTGAATAGTCACTGAGATTCCTTGATGTTCACCCAAATCCGTTCTCTTCGTTTAACCCGGACAACATTATTTCAGGTGTTACATTTGAGCAACTTTATCCAAAAGCATCTGTCTCTCTACTTCTGTCGGAGACTGTCCTCATCATCACACCAGCTTGAGGGTCTTTTGGCAGCAAGAAGAAATTACTCTGGAAACCATAACATGCCCAAAAAGGACAAAACGGTAGGGCTGTGCTAAAACAATGTCCGTGTAGTACAACCTCCGCCCATTACAGTACCCTGCCCAGCCCAGAATTGAGTTACTATTACTAGCCGGCTACCACCTGCGGTACTCAACCCTGCACCTTAGAGACTGCTACCCATACTGTTTTACCCACTTGTATATATACTGTATTGTAAAAGCCACTATGCTTTATCCGAAAATGTGGTCGGAGACTTCCTATGGAGGTTGTGACGCAATTACGGAGCCTCTGGGGCATGCAGAGGCCAAATCAAACTCTGTTCCGTTCTAAAATGTTGTAACATTGCGGAGGGCTCTGTATAGCTCCGCATTGACATGCTTGGCTGACAGTAGGCGGGGTGGTATGTGCAGTATAAACACTAACTTCCTTTAACAACGTCCTTCACAATAGCTCTGCTGTAATCGCTACTATGAAAGCCTTAAAGTCTGTGGAGGCTGCATTGCAATACATGCTGTACGGCCACGTCAATTACAGATTGACCATGGAGAGCCTATAAGGCTCATCCTATATAACTACTGCTGTAGGCTACACACTTTTTCATATACATATATATATATTCATATACTGTCCATAAACTGGCCAGCAGCATACCACTGCTGGCTTTCTTCTGAAGTTAAACAGGTTTGGTCCTGGATGGAAGACCAGATGCTGCTGGAAGTGGTGTTGGAGGGCCAGTAGGAGGCACCCTTTCCTCTGGTCTAAAAAAAATGTATCCCAATGTCCCAGGGCAGTGATTGGGGACATTGCCCTGTGTAAGGTTCCGTCTTTCGGATGGGACGTCAAACGGATGTCCTGACTCTCTGTGGTCACTAAAGATCCCATGGCACTTATTGTAAGAGTAGGGGTGTTAACCCCAGTGTCCTGCTAAATTCCCAATCTGGCCCTCATACCATCACAGTCATATGATCATGCCCAATTTACAATTGGCTAATTCATCCCCCCTCCTATCCCCTGTAACTATTCCCCAGGTTGTTGATGTAAATGAGAATGTGTTCTCAGTCAATTTACCTGGTAAAATAAGGGTAAAATAAATAATGTCTATACTGTAGCGACCCAGGTTTATAAGGGAGGTTATCGACTCAGTCAATGGTGCTTCGGGCCAGAAGTTTGTGGGTTCAGGTCGCGCTCCCTGCCAAAATGAATAATGTCCTATTGTATAGATAATAGAACGAAAATGAACTATTAAGAGATCAGATTTTTTTATTTATAAATACTTTGACACACTTAGCTAGCTTACCCACTTTATTCCTTTCTGTAAGCATGTATTTTCAGATTCCACAATGATTATTTAGTTGTGGACACGACACCACCGCATTCCGTCTTGCTCTTGGCCCTCCTCATCTTTGTAAGTCACCTTGATTTTGCACCTGTGTGCTTTAACAGTTTCCTTATTAAAATTAGCGAACTCCATGACAGTAGCTAAAGCATGAGGCTATAGCAGCACACAGACTACAAATGCATGCTGGGCGGGGCATGCCCTGAGCTTGTGAAGTGAGCACTACTGGGAGCGCTACTGGAGCGGGCGAGAAGTCCAACACTCCAGCCTTTGGGAAACTCGAAACTCGCTCCAGTTAAAAATTGGGCACGCTCCGCTCCAGCTTCGCATGCAAGCAACAACGTAGCTAACTTGGTTAGTCTTATGGGGTGAGCAAACAAGCTAGCTAATTAGCTAGGTAGTCTTGTTAGCTAGCTAGCTAGCCTGTTATCTATGCTGGTTGTTAGCTTACATAACTGATGTGTATAATTGTAAGGGATACTTTTATGGATAATATTAACATTTACAGAGTGGGTGAGCTCCATTCCTGACAGGCTGATCAGATTCAATAGCAGCCTGAGAGGTTGATACAGTGCATTCGGAAAGTATTCAGACCCCATCCCTTTTCTAAATTTTGTTACATTACAGCCTTATTCTAAAATTGATTAAATATTTTTTTCCCTCATCAATCTACCCACAATACCCCATAATAACAAAGCGAAAATAGGTATTGATAAATGTTTGCTAATGTATTAAAAATAAGAAACAGAAATACCTAATTTACATACATATTCAGACCCTTTGCTATGTTTGAACAACTTGATTGGAGTCCACCTATGGTCTATTCAATTGATTGGACATGATTTGGAAAGGCACACACCTGTTTTATAAGATCTCACAGTTGACGGTACATGTCAGAGCAAAAACCAAGCCTTGAGGTCAGAGGAATTATCCATAGAGCTCCGAGACAGGATTGTGTTGAGGCACAGATCTGGGGAAAGGTACCAAAACATTTCTGCAGCATTGAAGGTCCCCAAGATCGCTGTGGCCTCCATCATTCTTAAATGGAAGAAGTTTGAAACTACCAAGACTCGTCCTAGAGCTGAGCAATCGGGGGAGAAGGGCCTTGGTCAGGGAGGTGACCAAGAACTTGATTGTCACTCAGACAGAGCTCCAGAGTTCCTCTTTGGAGATGGGAGAACCTTTCAGAAGGACAATCATCTTTGCAGCACTCCACCAATCAGGCATTTATGGTAGAGTGGCCAGACAGAAGCCACTCCTCAGTGAAATGCACATGACAGCCCACTTGGAGTTTGCCAAAAGGCACCTAAAGGACTCAGAACATGAGGAATAAGATTCTCTGGTCTGATGAAACCAAGACTTAACTCTTTGGCCTGATTGCCAAGCGTCACATCTGGAGGAAACCTGGCACCATCCCTACGGTGAAGCATGGTGGTTGCAGAATCATGCTGTGCGGATGTTTTTCAGTGGCAGGGACTGGGAGACTAGTCAGGATCAAGGGAATGGTGAATGGAGGAAATTACAGAGAATAGAAACCTGCTCCAGAGTGCTCAGGGCCTCAGACTGGGGCAAAGGTTTACCTTCCAACAGGACAACGATCCTAAGCACGCAGCCAAAACAGTGCAGGAGTGGCTTCTGGAAAAGTCTCAGAATAACCTTGAGTGGCTCAGCCAGAGCCCGGACTTGAATCCGACCAAACATCTCTGGAGAGACATGAAATTAGCTGTGCAGCGACACTCCCCTTCCAGCCTGACAGAGCGTGAGAGGATCTGCAGAGAAGAATGGGAGAAACTCCCCAAATACAGGTGTGCCAAGCTTGTAGCATCATACCCAAGAAGAGTTGAGGCTGTAATCGCTGCCAAAGGTGCTTCAACAAAGTACTGAGTAAAGGGTCTGAATACTTACATACATGTAATATACTTTTTATTTTGTGTACATTTGTAAAAATATCTAAAAACCCATTCATACTTTGTCATTATGAGGTATTGTGTGTAGATTGATAAGGGGGGAAAAATATTAAATCAATTTTAAAATAAGTCTAACATAAAAATGTGGAAAAAGTAAATGGGTCTGAATACTTTCTGAATGCTCTGTAAATCAGGATTCTACCTTGTTGGCTGTTCCATAGGTTAAGCTCCTTGCAGAAAGATTAGCAAACAGTGCATTATGTAAATGATCAAGAGTTAATTCCTGGCAGTCTGATTAGATTCAAAAGCAGCCTCAGAGGCTGGCAAGTCAGGATGCTGCCTTGTAGGCTGTCTGCATGGATCCTTACAAATAAAACAGCCTACAAGGCAGCATCCTGATTGAATCTGATCAGCCTGCCAGGAATAGAGCTCACCCGCTCTGGTTTATATGCATCAGCCTATAAAGCGCTGACAGTTAATCTGCCTGCAAGGAGCTTTACCTATAAAACAGCCTAAAGCATCTAGATATCAGCCTTTGAGGCTGAAATTTAATCTGATCAGCCTGTCAGGAATGAAGCTCACCCACTGTGAGTGTAAATATTATACACAAAACATGAAGTGTGACTTCTAATTACCCATATATCAGTTATGTAAGCTAACAACCATCATAGATAACAAGCTAGCTTTCTAGCTAGCTAACAAGATTACCTAGTTAACTAACTAGCTACCTAGTTACCTAACTACCTAGTTAGATAACTAGTTAGCTCAAAAGACTAGCCAAGTTAGCTGCGTTGTTCCTTGCATGCGATTGGCTGTAGTCTTGGGGGCAGCAAGCAGACTGGGAGACGAGCTAGTCTGTCAGGCATCGTTCAGGGCTTAAATACCCTGCGTTGTAATCAACCTGTGGCTGCTTGATGAAGTGGTTATCATGCATCTGAAGAAATTAATAGATCATTCGTGGTACATTTATTATTTTGTGATCTCAACAAAACAGCTTTTGTTATGTAGTGATCATGAGATAAATAAGTTGTGATCTTGACATAATGAGGACTATTTTTTATTTTATTCATATGTCCTCTCTGGAGAGGTTTGAGTCAAATGAACTTTCATGCAGACCAATGGCTACTTACTACTGTACTGTAAAAATGTTGTCCCTCTCTCTTCATCAGAATAAAACTGTAGGCCTACAGAAGCCGTCGGAGAAACCTTCACCTTCTGGGCCAGTAGCTCGAAACAAGAACGGAGTGGTGACAATTTCAGTGCACGCGAAGCCTGGATCTAAACAGAACGCAATTACAGGTGCACTCTTTTTGTATACCGAAAAATGATGGCAATAGAAACTCAACTACGAGACTAATTGAGGGCTAGCCCCATATTTGTGTGCCCACATTATTTGTGTATTTTTTGTGTGTAATACATTTAACGTAGCTGGGCTATGTCATTTTTTAAAACAAAAATGATCTTTCCCAGATGTGTCTATAGAGGCAGTAGGTGTCGCTATTGCCGCACCGCCAACAGATGGGGAGGCCAATGCGGAGCTTGTGCGGTATCTCTCCAAGGTGCTGGAGTTGAAGAGAAGTGAAGTCGTTTTGGACAAGGTTTGTTTATATAGCCTTCTGTGTTGCCCGTAACAGAACATTTTCAAATTGAAACTAAAATGCTGCATCATGTCCTTATGTCTCTCTGCAGGGCTCCAGATCCAGAGAGAAGATTATTAAAGTGACTGGGTCACTAACCCCGGAGCAGGTGTTGGACAGGTTAAAGCAAGAGGCTTCTGGATGACATCATGGAGGACATTGTGTTCCTGGTCCTATGCACCTTTACAGTATTCGGTTGATTTTAAGACATCTATGGAAAACAGTTCAGATACAATAAGATTGTAGCTATGTGTTTGCATCAGCTGATACATACACCAATAAATACACAATATGTGAGATGCCCTATATGGAAGCATTCTATAATTATTTGAAATGTGTAGGGGTCTGAAATGATTCTCAAAATGTTGAAAGAACCCTTGTTTACGGAGGCCATCCTCTCTCTTTTCTCAGAAATAATTAGCTTATCATCTTTTGCACTATGATAGTTAAAATAAAAATATGAATCACAATGAGTCTTGCCTCAGGTGTGGTTACTTATTTGATTGCTATTATTGTATCATGTTCATACTGACAAAGTTATCTTAAGTTACCACCTTTTCAGCCCATCTACCTTCAGTGCAAGAGATAGCTCACGGTATGTAGAAATGGCACTGGAATGTATAGCGTCCGTTTAGGGGCTCCTGTCCAATTCTGCTATTTTGTGTGTTTTTTTGCCGCTGATATTAACTTTCTTTGTACATAATGTTTCTGCCACCGTTTCCTATGACCTAAAATAGCTTCTGGACATCAGAACAGCGATCGCTAACCTCGACTTGGGTGAAGAGTTCTACTTCAATCAGTCGGCGGCGCAGGACATACTACCCACCCCGGACCAGGCCCTAATCCTGACACTCGGAAGAGAAAGAGATATAGAGGAC
Source organism: Oncorhynchus clarkii lewisi (assembly GCF_045791955.1). Taxonomy (NCBI): domain Eukaryota; kingdom Metazoa; phylum Chordata; class Actinopteri; order Salmoniformes; family Salmonidae; genus Oncorhynchus; species Oncorhynchus clarkii. The sequence continues at coordinate 38,252,835 of NC_092147.1, read as the reverse complement.
GATGTGCAGGTACCCTGATGAAACTATGGCGTCAAGTTAATAATCCACCTCTACCCTCTGTTCTATTGGCGAATGTACAATCACTGGAGAACAAACTGGATGAGCTCCGTTCGAAACTATCTTATCAACAGGACATGAAGAACTGTAATATCCTGTTTCTTGTAAACTTGGCTGAACAAGGACGTGGATAATATTCTAGCTTGTTTTTCTCTATGCATCGGCAGACAGAACGGCAGCGTCGGGTAAGCACAAGGGGGGTGGTGGTGTGTGTCACTTTGTTAACAACAGCTGGTGGGCGATCTCAAATATTAAGGAAGCCTCAAGGTTCTGCTTGCCTGAGTTAGAATAGCTCATGATAAGCTGTACACCATATTATTTACCAAGACATTTCATCTATATTTTTCGTAGCTGTCTATTTACCACCACAAACCGATGCTGGCACTAAGACCACACTCAATGAGCTGTATAGGGCCATAAGCAAACAGGAAAATGCTCATCCAGAGGCGGCGTAAGACTGCTAAATATTTAACCAAAAAGCTACCCGGACGATCTGCATTGACCCTTTTTGCACTAACTTTTTTGACTCATCACATACACTGCTGCTACTGTTACTATCTGTCACTTTGTCTACCTCAATTACCTCTTACCCCTGCACATCGACTCTGCACTGGTACCCCTTGTATATAACCAACTTATCGTTTCTCATATGTATCTATTATTACTTTTATTTGTACTTTTCTGTTATTTCTCTATTTTCTTTCTCTGCGTTTTTGGGAAAGGCCCGTAAGTAAACATTTCACTGTTAGTTTACACTGTTCACGAAGCATGTGGCAACTAAAATGGGATAACATTTGATTTGGTTAGTCTTTTAGAAAATAGCTTATTAGATCCTTTTGCCAGTAAAATGTTTTCCCTGCAGTCTATTTGTTGCCCCTAAAACCTACATGAACATACCAAACATTCGGAACACCTTACTAATATTGAGTTGCTCTAAGTTGGCTGGATGTCCTTTGGGTAGTGGTGGACCATTCTTGATACACACAGGAAAAAACCCAGCAGTGTTGCAGTTCTTGACCAAACCGTTGCACCTATTACCATACCCTGTTCAAAGTCACTTAAATCTTTCGTCTTGCCCATTCACCCTCTGAATGGCACACACAAAATACTTGTCTCAAGGCTTACAAATCCTTCTTTAACCTGTCTCCTCCCCTTCATCTTTACTGATTTTAAGTGGATGTATCAAGTGACATCAATATGGGATCATAGCTTTCACCTGGATTCACCTGGTCAGTTTGTGTCAGAGCAGGTGTTGTTAATGCTTTGTATACTCAGTGTATGTTTTGTTTATTTTCTTTGACCTCATGTTGGTACCAGTATTTATTTATGTATCTGTTTTTCTTCTCATTATTTTACCCCGCTTTCGTGGTATCCAATTGGTAGTTACAGTCTTAGCTCCTGTAGGGACTCGGGAGAGGCAAAGGTCGAGAGCCGTGCATCCTCCAAAACACAACCCAACCAAGCCGCACTGCTTCTTTACACAATTCCCACTTAACCTAGAAGCCAGCCACACCAATGTGTCAGAGGAAACACCATCCACCTGGCAACCGTGTCAGAGTGCACTGCGCCCGGCCCGTCACAGAAGTTGCTAGGGGGCAATGGGTCAAGGACGTCCCTGCCGACCAAACCCTCCCCTAACCCGGGTGACGCTAGGCCAATTGTGTGCTTCCCCATGGGTCTCCCAGTCGAGGCCGGCTGCGACAGAGCCTGGACAAACCCAGAATCTCTAGTGGCACAGCTTGCACTGCATTGCAGTGCCTTAGACCACTGCACCACTCGGGGAGGCCCTTTTATTTCTGTATCTTATTGCTGTAGTTATGGTAAAGGAAATGGAAATGGCAGTGAATTCTCAGTGACTCCATCTCCCCTGTGGTGTGACAGCAGGACAAGGCAGTCTGCCTGAATCCTGTACTTTTAATCAGGCTGTGGATTAATATTTGATTCACAGCAGGAATTAACCTTTATTTTCAATGTCCTTTTATTTACTTTCATGCAGCTGCTTACCAAAAAAAGTGACAGGATGACTGCTATATTGTTGTTACATTTTTTAAATCTGATTACATAGTCCAGATAACATGTACAGTAATCCGTTACTACCCAACCTGCTCAGCTCCAGAGGACTCAAGTAAGGGCCTTCAGCCCTGTCGGAAACCGAGCAGCTTGCCACGTGAAGGTCGCTCCATTCCCTGGGTCTCCCTCATCATGCTGGGCTCCACTGTGTACAACAGTTCCCCGTCGATCTGCTCCCTCTCCAAGGCTTGGCAGTACTGGCCCAGTTTGAGCAGTCGCTGGCAGGAGTACACCTCTGCCACACTCATGTCCGGTAGATTAGAGAGCACTCTAATTAAAGAGCAGAATACTGGGTGCCATTAGCCGACTTCTCCAATGATGGAGGAAGGATTGGAAGTTTGTGTCTAGTGATTTGTAAATATTGCTGCTTTTCTCTAATGTAGGGGGCTCGATTGTCTCCAAGTAAAGGTGTTGGTAGAGGTTGATTTCATCATCCTGCTTCTGAAGGCTCATGTCGATTGAATTGCACTAACTAACATCTCCAATCTCGTCTCATTGATTGGACTCCAGGTTAGCTGACTCCTGACTCCAATGAACTTTTGGAGAAGTCATTAGCCTAGGGGGTTCACATACTTTTTCCAACCTTCACTGTGAATGTTTAATTGATGTATTCAATATAGACAAGAACAATACAATAATTTGTGTGTTATGATTTTAAGCAGACTATGTTTGTAACTTAGATGAAGATCAGATCAAATTTGATTTCCAATTTATGCAGAAATCCAGGTATATATACACACACACACACACACAGTACCAGTCAAAAGTTTGGACACACCTACTCATTCAAGGTTTTTTCTTTACTATTTTCTACATTGTAGAATAATAGTGAAGACATCAACACTATGAAATAACACACATGGAATCATGTAGTAACCAAAAAAAGTGTTAAATCAAAATTTAAATATATTTAAGATTCTTCAAAGTAGCCACCATTTGTCTTGATGATAGCTTTGCACACTCTTGGCATTCTCTCATCCAGATTCACCTGGAATGATTTTCCAAGAGTCTTGAAGGAGTTCCCACATATGCTGAGCACTTGTTGGCTGCTTTTCCTTCACTTCGCAGTCAAACTCATCCCAAACCATCTCAATTGGTTTGAGGTCGGTGTATGAAAGTATGTGTGTGGGTGTAGAGGGCGTGGTGGAGGGGTCTGCGTAATGAAAGGGGACTTGGAACATCTAACATTAAAAAATATCAGAAAGAGCAAGCAGCAGCTAATGAATCAGTGAGAAAATAATGAGGCAAGAGTACCACTCAGTGAAAGTGATTTCATCTGTGAATCAGCTTCAAAAGGGTGAAGCATACACACTGGTGGAAGAAGACCTAAGATTTGAAAGAACAGCAATGAGATGTTCTCCATGCAGACTACACTACTCTGTGTGACCGGAAGGAACACCAAACCTCTCGCCTGACACTCATCTTAGAAAGAACAGGGACATAAGATAAAACTCTTACAACTTTGGACAGAAGGATCATTTCTCTACAAGGTGGTTCAACTTGTAACTTCTGCTTCATGTTTATCTGTAACTGTGCCATCTGGCAACATTTTTTTATTTTTCAGTCAACACACCCATTCTCTAGATGCTGGCTGAGCAAGTGAGATCATCCAGTTTGTGTGGGTTACAGCCTTCAAACATACTTTCCACATAATGTGCCACTAACTGAAATGAATGACACTTTGACATGAATGACATTTTCCTTGGGTGGCTGTGTAATCATGTTCTTTGACCTTCAGCTGCTTGTCAGGATGAGGGATAGTGCAGACAGCTGTGATTGACATGGACTTTACATTTCAGGCTGTGGGAACACCAGTCCCTGTTCTGTGCCTGGTGTCTGGGAAAATATTTTAGACATAAAAAGCACCTCTCGTGTCTAATGTGGACAAAGAGACGTGACAGATTCAGTCATGAAGACAGGCCTATCTGGAAGAAAGACAAAAACAAAATGTCCTCCTGTGCCCTGTGAGGACTGTGGGGCCTTTGACCTGAGTCACCATTTCCCTTAGTCTCAATTTAACAGAGTAAGAACATCAATCACATCAATGAACATAGTTGTCCCCTTTAATCTGCCACAATTTCACAATCCTTTCAATAACAGTGACATATCTTGTCAGAGATTAATCTGGACATAGAGCTTGAAGAATTTTGAAAAGGTTCATTGGCAAATGTTGCGCACTCCAGTTGTGGAAAGATCTTAGATACTTACCCAGAAAGACTCAACTTTAAACGCTGCCAAAGGTGACTCAAGGGTGTGAATACTTAAGTAAATGAGATATGTCTGTATTTCATTTGCTAACATATATATATATATAAATATTTAAATCACTGTTATTATGGGGTATTTTGTGTAGATGGGTGAGAAAATAATATGTTTCATCCATTTTAAATTCGGGCTGTAACACAACAAAATGTGGAATAATAATATGTATTTACAGGGCCTTCAGAAAGTATTCACACCCCTTTACTTTTTCCACGTTGTTGTGTTACAGCCTGAATTGAAAATGTATTAAATTGAGATTGTGTCACTGATCTACACACAATACCCCATAATGTCATAATTTTTTCAAAGATGAAATGTCTTGAGTCAGTAAGTATTCAACCCCTGTGTTATGGCAAGCCTGAATAAGTTCAGGAGTAAAAATGTGCTTAACAAATTGCATAATAAGCTGCATGGACTCATTCCGTGGTCAATAATAGTGGTTAACATGATTTTGTTTAAACTACTCCATCTCTGTACCCCACACATACCTGTAAGGTCCCTCAATCAAGTAGTGAATTTCAAGCACAGATTCAACCACAAAGACCAAGGAGGCTTTTCACGGTCTCGCAAGAAGGTCCCCAATTGGTAGATGTGTAAAAACATTTAATAAAGCAGAAGCTGAATAACCCTTCTTGCAATATGGGGCTCCCGAGTGGCGCAGCGGTTTAAGGCACTGCATCTCAGTGCTAAAGGTGTCACTACAGACTCTGGTTCGATTCCAGGTTGTGTCACATCCGGCTGTGATTGGGAGTCCCATAGGGTGGCGCACAATTGGCCCAGCGTTGTCCGGGTTAGGATTTGGCCAGGGTAGGCCGTCATTGTAAATAAGAATTTGTTCTTAACTGGTCAGGTATTTCACCATGAGGCCAACAGTGCTTTTAAAACATTTACAGAGTTTAATGGTTGGGTTATGAGAAAGCTGAGGATGGCTCAACAACCTTGCTGTTGCGGCAGGTAGCGTAGTGGTTAGAGCGTTGGGCCAGTAACAAAGACTGCTGGATTGAATCCCCGAGCTGAATTTTTATTTTTTTTTATTTCTGAACAAGGCAGTTAGTCCACTGTTCCCCCCGTAGGTCGTCATTGTAAATATGAATTTGTTCTTAACTAATTTCACTAGCTAAATAAAGGTTAAATAAATAAAAAAATTGTAGTTACTCCACAATACTAACCTGAATGACAGTGAAAATTTGGAAGCCTGAACAGACTAAAAATATTCCAAAACATGCATCCTGTTTGCAACAAAACAATTAAGTAATACTGCAAAACATTTACCAAAGAAATGCACTTTTTTGTCCTGAATACAAAGCGTTTTGTTTGAGTACCACTCGAGTACCAAATCTGTCGTTCTGCCCCTGACAGTTAACCCACTGTTCCTAGGCTGTCATTGAAAATAAGAATATGTTCTTAACATACTTGCGTAGTTAAATAAAGGTAAAATAAATACAAAAAATAGTTATGCTTGTCAGAATAGGATAAAATGAAACGGAATAGACACTGGGAGATGAATTCACCTTTCAGTAGGACAATGACCTAAAACAAAAGGCCAAATCTACACTGGAGTTGCTTACGAAGATGACATTGAATGTTCTTGAGTGGCCTAGGTACAGTTGACTCAAAATTGACGTGAAAATCTATGGCAAGACTTGAAAATGTCTGTCTAGCAATGATCAACAAGCAGCTTGAAGAAGGTCAATCCATTTGATTAGCTATTTAGCAGCCTTGTTTTCCTCTGAGGTCCTGGGTGGCAGGGAGCTTGGCCCCGGTGATGTACTGGGCCGTACTCACCAGCCTCTGTAGCACCTTGCCATAGGGTGCCTTGTAGTTACTGTAAATTACTGTTCCTTGTAGTTACCAAGCGATGATGCAGCCAATTAAGATGCTCTCAATGGTGCTGTAGAACCATTTGAGGATCTGAGGGGCCCTTGTGTTGATGGTCAGCATGGCGGATGTGTTGTTGCCTACCCTCATCACCTGGGGGCGGTCCGTCAGGAAGTCCAGGATCCAGTTGCAGAGGGAGGTGTTCAGTCCCAGGGTCCTGAGCATGGTGATGAGCATGGAGGGGTTCTCAGCTGTAGTCAATGAAGAACAGTCTTACATAGGTATTCCTTTTGTCCAGGTGGGTGGGGGCAGTGTGCAGTGCAATAGAGATTGTGTTATCTGTGGATCTGTTGGGTGGTATGCAAATTGGAGTGGGTCCAGTGTGTTTTGGATGATAGTGTTGATGTGAGCCATGACCAGCCTTTCAAAGCATTTCATGGCTATGGATGTGAGCGCTACGGGGCGATAGTCATTTAGGCAGGTTACCTTGGGGTTCGTGGTGGTCTGCTTAAAACAAGTAGGTATTACAAACCGGGTCAGGGATAGGTTGAACATTCCAGTGAAGACATTTTCCAGCTGGTCAGTACGCATCCTGGTATTCCCTCTAGCCCCATGGCCTTGCTAATGTTAACCTGTTTAAAGTCTTACTTACATCGACTATGGAGAGATAGATCACACAGTCGTCCCGAACAGCTGGTGTTCTCATGCATGGTTCTGTGTTGCTTGCCTCGACATGAGCATAGAAGGCATTTAGCTCATCGTCTGGGTTTCCCTTTGTAATCCTTGATAGTTTACAAGCATGTCAACAGTTTCATTAAGATGAGGTGAGCTCAACTTTGTAGCAAACTCTATAGCAAACTAAATGTAACATTAAAGCACAACCGAAAAGTAATTAGGAGACAAACATTTAATGAGTGTCTTAACTGATAAGAGACCTTGTTTTGATCAATGGAGGAAGTTTGATTGATTTAGGTTGTACGGAGGTGAATTGCTATTTCTGTTCCTGGGGATGAATTGAGATTGATTGGGTCAATTGGTGTTATTGAAGTCCTCTCATCTGGCAGTGACATTTGTCCTCCTCAATCACTACTGCTTGATTCAGAATAGGTAAAGCAAGAATTTTCTGTGAGATTTTCCTGGTAATCTGGCTAATTTCCTAAAAAAAATTACAACACAGAGGAGATTAAGGATGGAAGCTGTTGGAGGATGGTGGGTGTGTTGGGGAAATGGGGGTGGAGGGATGGGGTGTGAGCACAGTGAGTTTTGAAGACGGGCTATGTAGGCAGCGCTAAACAGACCTCAAAAGAAGACAAGCGGGAACCAAATTGTGGCCAACAGCCTGGCGGAAATTGGCAGAGGAACAAGGGGAGGATTTTAAACCCTTTAACTTGCCCCTCTTTTGATGGATATTTATAGCAGGAGGTTTCACAGCACTGAATAGTGGAAAACCCATTTTTATTGTGCCCCGGGCACACAGAACTGGAAAATAAGATTTGGCTTTCATCCTTGATGCGCTTGGTTGCGACGAGATTACATGATGCCGAATCCTAACTTTAAATAACTCCGATTTTTTTAAACACAAACTGTCAATATCAATGCATGATTTTACCAGTTTAAGTTATGTACAAATGACTCAAGTTGATAATCTGCCCTATGCAAGGATGAAAAATACTGTATATCCTAATCATAGTACATTGTATTACTTTTTTCTACCCTGTTTTCTCCCCAATTTCATGGTATCCAATTGGTAGTTACAGTCTTGACTCATCACTGCAACTCCCGTACAGACTCGGGAGAGGCGAAGATCGAGAGTCGTGTGTCCTCTGAAACACAACCCAACCTTGACACAATGCCCCCTTAACCCAGAAGCCAGCCGCACCAATGTGTCGGAGGAAACACCATGCACCTGGCGACCTGTGTCAGCGTGCACTGCGCCCGGCCCGCCACAGGAGTTGCTAGAGCGCAATAGGACAAGGACATCCCTGCCGGCCAAACCCTCCCCTAAGCCGGACGACGCTGGGCCAATTGTGCGCCACCCCATGGGTCTCCCGGTCGTAGCCAGCTGTGAGAGATCATAATACATTGTTGAACAGTCCAATATCTATATCATTGCAGTTCTACCTGCTACCAGTGGTGCTTGTGTTATTGAATACCTAAAAATAAAGTATAAAATAGGTTACTTTAACTGTGTAATAACCATTTTACCATGTCATATATTATTAGTAATTACCTGGTATTTGCTATACAATATAGTTCCACCAAAGTTCCAATAGGGTGCAGATGGGAAATAAAAACCAGATCCCAAGAGGATTGTGGTTTGTGTCTGCTATCATTTCAGATATGGTCTGATAACCCCCCCCTCCCCTTTCTCAATCTCTACTGATTGGCCTGGTGCACCCCTTTCAAATCCACATCACTTCACCAGACCCATAACCTGCCAGTGGACACCAGGGTACGCTATTCATCACAGCCCATGAAAAAAAAGGGATGTAGCATGAAATGGGGCCTTTTATCTGTGAGCTTGAAGACTGTCATATAGACACATCTGCAAAAATAAAAACCACGAAGAGACCAGAGGAAAGAGTCACCCCTACTGGCCTTCTAACACCACTTCTATCTGATCTCTCATCCATGGATTGAGCAAGTCCAAAACTGTTAAGCTTCAGAGGTAAGTCAGCAGTGGGATAGAAGGTGGTATGGCTACTTGTCGGTTGTCTTCTATCTTAGTAGTAGACACATTTTTCTGAGTGATTTTCTCTAGATGGTTGACTGAAGTGTGCAGATGTCACCCTAGCTTCCCATTATGCTATGTTTGCTGAGTGTAATATGTTTACCTAGCTATTATTTTCAGGGGTCATTGAATTCTAGAGGGTTTACAATAGGTCTTCTTACTGAAGAACCAAGTGAAAATGCACAAACTTCATTGATCTAAAACTACTTAGTCATGTTTTTCTATTAACAAATAATTGTAAATAATGGAATATAATCATGTCTTTCAATGTTCACATAAGTGGAAGTGCAAAATGTAAAGATGCCATTTGATCATAGAGGGAACTGAGTTTTAAACTTCATGGGTCAAATGGAATGTTTGTTCTAATCCACTCAATCCAAAACCCTACAATGTTTTTAACAGTACTGTGCACAGTACTAACTCAAGAGCTCTCAAATGTAAAGTTATGTTAATCTCACTTCACAATGCTGCTGTAGCAGTGAATGAGTAATACTAGACATATGTATAGGAACCCAACCTTATTGCACAAAGCCTGCAATGACAGGTCGGCCAATTGAAACAAGCACATGAAAAAGGACTAAGCACATATCCAATTCACATCTTCCCACATACCTTTATTATTGCTTTCCCCTTTCTGAAAATGGTTAAAATACCAATTATCCTGGAGTGTGCACTCATGCGTTTCTACTTGTTCTTAACCAGGAATGGGTAACTACAGTCCTCTGGGACCAGAGTGGTGTGTCACTTTCTCCCCATACCTAGCTAACACAGCTGATTCAACTAATTGCATTCATGATCATGATTAGTGGATTATTCGAGTCAGGTGCGTTAACTGGGGCAAAATTGTGACACCAATCCAGCCCTTGATTTGCCCATCTATGTTCTAATCAGCAACACCACTAGGAAACACTGCTTTTTGTGTACTTTTTAATTTTATTATTAAGCGATATTACAAATGCCTAGACTCCTCTTGGTGTCTTGAAGTTCATTCCGACAGTTGGCTGGGTGACTTGCAGGTTGGACAAACTGCCAAAGTCCTGGAGGAAGGAGGAATATAAAATCTAATTTCACCAACAAGTTACCACCAGAATACACCACAGGTTAACGCTAACAATGTAAATCGCAGATGACTGGTCTCGTAACGCCGAGTAGTTTCACCATGAAGTTAAGACTGGGGAGGATGTGGAAGATATTTTAAAGATGCAGGGTTTGACAGGTACTGGTATTCCAACAAACATGGGAAAATCTCAGTCATGGTTCCTGTACTATCAATGACTATGGCAACAATCATGCCTTTGTCACTTTTTATACATGGTTAAAACCAAGGTGTCATCTTCACGCTGCACATATATTCATCATTAAGACACCAAATGTAGCTGCCTGTGAGGGACTTACCAGTAGCTTGAGCATCTCCTTGGTGTCTGGGTCGACCTCGATTATCTCCTGGTCGAGTGCAGACACCTGGAAACAAAAACAAAGATTTAGTTACTGCGCTAATGGCATGTCAGCGCTGTCCACAAAACAATGTATTAATAGTGTGCATATTAAACAGGCAACACTGCCACATGACACCAACTCAACAGGGCATACAGCAGTTACTGGCTGCCTGGGGCAAGGTTTGCGGTCTTAACACATTTATTTTTAAATATACAGGGTTTGACAGGAACAGGTATTCCAACAAACACGGGAAAAGCTTTCAAGATCACTACTCCTGAACTTTTAATGGCAACAGTCATGCCATAGTCACTTTCGATACAGGGCAAATCAAAAATAATTTCAGATTTGAATCAAAAGGTGTCACATCCTATCCCAACTATAGACTTAAGATTCCCAATGGCAGCAGTGCAAGGCGATTGTTGATGACTAAAAGCAGTTTATGAGAATGCATCTTATGGTGCCTAGACAAAGTAGAAGCATGCATAGCTATCAGGGCTTGACATTAACGCTTGTCCACTTGCCCGGGGGGAAAATAATAAAATAGTCAGACAAGAAGAATATAGATTTAAGTTGGCCGAAAAAAACATGTAAAAACAGAATATAAAACAAACAAGCTCTCTGATAAAAATTGGATCACTGTCTTCTGGATGCAATTATTGTAGACCTGCATTGACAGGCACGTGCATTCTTTCAATCATGTAGTCATTCGCAAGATGCGTTTTTGAGATCAAAGCGAGCCTAGCCGCGTGTGCACATTTGTTGATATTCATTGCGAGTTAGTGAGTTATTTGCCCAGTTATAGCTAATGAAAATCCTGGTCATTCATTGGGGCGGCAGGGTAGCCTAGTGGTTAGAGCGTTGGACTAGTAACCGGAAGGTTGTGAGTTCAAACCCCCGAGCTGACAAGGTACAAATCTGTCGTTCTGCCCCTGAACAGGCAGTTAACCCACTGTTCCCAGGCCGTCATTGAAAATAAGAATTTGTTCTTAACTGACTTGCCTGGTTAAATAAAGGTAAAATAAAAAATAAATAAAAAATTGTGTATGCATCACCTCCGTGTGCCAGTGGGCCATTGCCAGAGGAGAGAGAGACATTTACGCAGCAGGTAAAATAATGACGCAGCGCTCAAAATTGGTTAGAATTCTCCTCTATTCAATACTAGCCATGTAATTCTGACCAAGTTAAAAAATATATATTCTTAGAATTGCCTAATTGACAAGTAACTCCAATACTGTCAAGAAGTGAATACAATATTTGAACCTTACAAATAGATGAACATCTTAGTTAGCTACCTCGCCCACCTTAGCCATTTGATCCCTGGTTCACTGAATGAGGGAATTATTTTATGACATAAAACATATTTGGTTATAAATGTAATGTTTCAGGGTGGCCAACCCTCCTCCAGGAGATTCCAGGAGAGCTACTGGGTGTGCAGGCTTTTTTTTTTAAATAGCCCTGCTCGAACACACAACACTGTAAAAATCAGCTGCTCAACAGGACCTTGATAAGCTGACACTGGTATGTTTGAGCAGGGCTAGATAAAAAGCCTGCACACCCAATAGCTCTGCAGATGGAGGGTTGACGGACCACATGTGTTTTATACAGTAGCCTATCGGTGCAGTATTTTACTTCAAGGCCACAACAGAAGGACATACTGTACAAAATATTGGATCAGAGACCAGCAGCCTTCCATTGTCAATACCAGTGATAATGAATGTTACACTGAACACAAATATAAACGCAACATGTAAAGTGTTGGTCCCATGTTTCATGAGCTTAAGTATCCAAGAAATCTTTCATACGCACGAAAAGCTTATTTCTTTCAAATTTTGGGCACAAATTTGGTTACATCCCAGTTTGAGAGCAGTTCTCTTCTGCCAAGACAATCCATCCACCTGACAGGTGTAGCATATCAAGAAGCTGATTAAACAGCATTCTCATTGCACAGGTGCACCTTGTGCTGGGGACAATAAAAGGCCACTAAAAATGTGCTGTTTTGTCACAGCACAATGCCACAGATGTCTCAAGTTGAGGTAGCGTGCAATTGGCATGCTGACTGCAGGAATGTCCACCAGAGCTGTTGCCAGAGAATTGAATGTTGATTTCTCTACAATAAGCCGCCTCCAACATTGTTGGTAGTACGTCCAACCTGCCTCAGAACCGCAGACCGCGTGTATGGCGTTGTTTTCTGATGTTAATGTTGTGAACAGAGTGCACAATGGTGGCGTTGAGGCTATGGGCAGGCATAAGCTACGGACAACAAACAATTGCATTTTAATCGATGGCAATGTGAATGCACAGCAGTACCGTGATGAGATCCCGAAGCCCATTGTTGTACCATTCATCTGCCGCCATTACCTCATGTTTCAGCATGATAATGCACAACCCCATGTCGTAAGGATCTGTATACAATTCATGGAAGCTGAAAATGTCCCAGTTCTTCCATGGCCTGCGTACTAATCAGATATGTCACCCATTGCGCATGTTTGGGATGCTCTGGATCAACCTGTACGACAGCGTGTTCCAGTTCTCGCCAATATCCAGAAACTTCACACAGCCATTAAAGAGGAGTGGGACAACTTTCCACAATCAACAGCCTGATCGACTCTATGCGAAGGAGATGTCGCAATGCACGAGGCAAAGTGGTCACACCACGCCCCTACTTTTTTTAAAAAAGGTATCTGTGCCCAACTGTATTACCAGTCATATGAAATCCATAGATTAGGGCCCAATTAATTTATTTCAATTGACTTACTTGATTTTTGCGTGTTTTGTTTATATTTTGGTTCAGTATATTGTGTAAAGAGGCTCCTTGCGTCATACAGCACCTTTTTGGCCCATGGTGTTAGACCTTTAACAATTTAATAAGATGAGAAAAAAGAACAAACCCACTCTTGCTAGTATCAATGCTCTTTATTATGCTTTAAGTATCGTCCTCAAGGCCTTCGCCAGAGCTTGAAGGCCGATACGTAAAGCTTATTAAAGAGTAGTGATACAAGCAAGAGCAGTGTGCTGGTTTCTCAAGCTAGGTTGCTTGTCAATGTTTGAGTTTGCTTCGACAGCTAGCAAAGAGACATTGTCGGCCTCTACTAGTGAGGTTCTCACAGGCACATGACTGATGGCCCCATTACCATGGTAACCTTAAAGGGGCAGTTGAAAATGTGTCTGATATTTTGGTTAAAAGGTCACAGAATATTAAATCCAGCAATATACCACAATACATTTGTTTCAAAAATGTCATGCTTATTGGGGGGGTGTAATATCGGCACAAAAATATATATTTTGGCTGGTAAAAACTGTGGTTGGTAGATTTTTGTAAATCTAAAGTTATTTTTAGGCCCTGTGTGGGTGGGTCACTTACCTCTGGGACGTAGTTGTCCCTCCTCTCCCTCTCCTCCTCCTGGAGCTTGATGGAGATGCCTCTGACGGGGCCCCTCTGGATGCGCTTCATGAGATGGGTCACATACCTGAGTGCACAATCAAGAATCCAGTTCATTCACATTCAACTTCACAATTGTCACAGCATTGGATCACACCAGTTTTTTAAAATATTTTTTATATTTTTTAAATTGCAAGATCACTAAAAACTAGCCTAACATGAGAATGAGGTTTCACACAAGTTTAGATTGTTGCGGACGTAGAAGATGTTTGAAAGATACAGGGTTTGACAGGAACAGGTATGCCAACAAACACGGGAAAAGCTTTCAAAAATCACTGTTCCTGTACTATCAATGACTATGGCAACAGTCATGCCATAATCACTTTCGATACAGGGTTTTAAGTGGCGAACTAGCAATAATTAGCTAGGTGATGGATATGATAGAATGAATGAGTCTGTCCCTCCAAGCCAGTGCAGCAGACTGGCTGTGATTCACCCATGCTATTACAAGTAGTGTTGAACTCCAACCTGATTGAACTGCAGCATAGTCAATGTTAATTAAATGAACAAATGTAATGAATGAGCTACTTCAGGGTTGACCAATATGCTTTATGTTGACATAAGCTCAAATGCAATCCATAGGCAACACCAGCCACAAAACACAGCATAGACTAGCTTCTTTTAGAATCCAAGAGAGAAATACTTACTCTCGTCTCTATCATGTAGGCTCAGCATTACCGAACAGTCCTACTACAAGTCCTATGAACGAACTTAATTTCAACTTTACCCGTTGTCTGCTGATTTTGTCCCCATGTCGGGGGTAATCAGACAAAATATCCAAAGGGAATCGTCATCAACCCAACCTTCAGCACACTGGTCTGTTCATCTGTTTTTCGCATGCGACAAACACTTGCACAATATGGCTGAGACGAACCGAACGTTGTCCCACACAATCAGCTGGCAAATTTCACAAACAGTTCCAACAGATGGAGAGGAAACGTGCTTTGGTCAACTACGTTAAGGTTACATTCGGCTATCATTTACATATTGTGCATCAAGTACAATGCGTCAGGAGATTGAAAAAAAAAAACAAGCGACAAAACCTATAGGTGCCGCAAAAATCAGACAAACACTTTTCTGTGGATACCCCATCTCTACCTCCTACTGTCAAAAAGACCAACAGCACAGACAACCGGTAAAGTGTAAAGAGAATTGTATTCAACATTCTGGCTTGTAGAGACTCCTGAGTCTTTTTCAGGCAGATTTCATCAAGACTGAATATGCATGGGGTAACCGTGGAAACGGTCTGAAGTTCAAGCAATGTCTAAACATGAGTCATTCAGCACAACAAATTAAAAGGGGAAGAGCAATGTAAAATAATTTTATGTCATGTTATGCAACTCAGTGGTCTTGGTGTCCAGATGACAGACAGTATGGTGTGTGTGTGTGTATGTATGTATGTATATATATATATATTTATAGTCCAATGTGATAGTGCCTCATCCCATAGCATCCATAAAGAGTTCAGTACAAAGGGGAAACCCCTAAACAATCCATCTCAAACACAACCACCTTAATCATGTTTATGTACATGCCACCCCATCTCATTCACATATACAAAATGCACACTTACACAGAAACACTACCATGGTGTGATCAAATTACAAGTTATGGTCATCCTTTTAAAAGACTACATTCAGCCAAATCTGACTGGTCTAAAGATTGAATCTTTTCAAAAGGCCAGTGGTGCCACCAAGATAAATTGTTGAGAAACACTGCTCACTTGGTCCCCTTCTATGCTCTAAACATAGACCATATGTCTAAAGAAAGACTCACCCAGCTATCTTGTTGCGCAGCTTCTTGCTGGGGATGATTGCGATCTCCTCGCACACCCTCTTGTTGGTGTGGAAGTCATTTCCAAGCCTGGTGTAGTACTTCTCAATGATGACCCGGGCAGCCTTTTTCACCGTCTTAGTCCTGACTCGTCCCTGTTGTAAAGTTGTGCAAATTACTTTCAGTTTCGAATGCTCAGAATGGCCCAAATTCTCCACATTTAAAATGTCTGAGAGAACCAGGGTTCAGTTGGGATTGAGGACCCATCAAACACGGGAAAGGCTCTCATTTCACTTTTCCTTGTACTATCAATGACCTGGCCACTTAAATCAACACCATAGCCACTTTCGATACAGGGTTTAATGTAAGAAATTAAAGTACAGAAGCTGCTGAAATTGTAGGTTTCAGTATTCCCACGGCTGACATGCAACCTACATTTAGCTTACTAACCAGAAAGGCAAAATCGTAACTAGCTAGCCCAATACCGTTACTACTTATCTGGGTTGCAACTTTGTGTATACTGGCTAACTAGCGAGGTACCTGGCTAGTTAATGGAAGTCATGACTAGTTACACCAGTGATTAATCATAACTAGCAGGCTAGTACTGTACATGGATAAATAATTACCGGTATCTAGACCCCTAGCTAAGGTTAACTAGGATGATTTGGCAATAAGGTACCGTTAGTTAGCCAACTAACCAGTTATGCTTATCAGTATCACGAATGAAATTAAATTCCTTACGCACAGCTTAAACCTAGGTGCAACACCACCAAACACACATCGGATGATTGTGCAACATTGAAGGCACTGCCAGTTCTCTCTACTGATTCTAATCAAATCAAGATATGGAAAACGAGGTTGTTCATGGACAGCCAAATGCCAGCGTATTGCTTCTTCCGTTAGCATCTCGGGGAACACTCTACATTAAATTGTTAATAAAAACTGCCAGGAACGGCATTACAACTCAATATGTCAATGTGATTGTATAATATATCCAACATGTTACTATTACAGACCTAAATACCATTACGGTTGGTTAAAAGGCGCCGATTACGATAGATTCAGTGGGGTTGTAAATGTTTGAGTACCCACCATATTGAATCGGGTTAGTTGAAGAGGCCAAACAAATTCTTGAGCAGAAGTTTAAAAAAGAGGGCATGCGGAACTGGCAAACCAAGGCGAAAATATTTTGCTGGCCCCTAGTGGTGGAGGAATTCGTGAAACAATTATCAGACTTAGTTTATTAGGAAAGATTTCTATTCCCAAACTGTTTACGTATATAGGATAATGAATTCAAATGAAAAAAGTGGTGTGCAGCAGTGTACATAAAAGGTATTGCTCAAAATAAAGTGAAGAGCTACAAAACACACTTTAGGCTACTTTATAATAATGCTTAAAAACAGAAACATTTGGTTTCCCCTGTTGAGCTTCAGTTCAGTCTGGTCCGTCTTCAAATAGTGCAGTAATATTGCACATCTCACATTGTACAGTCTGAATATTAACATGAGAAACAAATTCAAGTTTAATTGTTCCTTATGCCGATTCTGTCTATGGCTGATATGGATTCTTATGGAATCATTCTGCCAATGCTTTGGTTCTCATTCAGGTGATGTCACACCATAAGTTGAGTGAAAAGCAAGAGCTGCACACCCCAAAAAGTTAGTAGAGGTGCTGACTAATGGTGAGTAAACTGTAGGCTTTGTACACTGCTCAAAAAAATAAAGGGAACACTTAAACAACACAATGTAACTCCAAGTCAATCACACTTCTGTGAAATCAAACGGTCCACTTAGGAAGCAACACTGATTGACAATAAATTTCACATGCTGTTGTGCAAATGGAATAGACAACAGGTGGAAATAATGGGCATTTAGCAAGACACCCCCAATAATGGAGTGGTTCTGCAGGTGGTGACCACAGACCACTTCTCAGTTCCTATGCTTCCTGGCTGATGTTTTGGTCACTTTTGAATGCTGGCGGTGCTTTCACTCTAGTGGTAGCATGAGACGGAGTCTACAACCCACACAACTGGCTCAGGTAGTGCAGCTCATCCAGGATGGCACATCAATGCGAGATGTGGCAAGAAGGTTTGCTGTGTCTGTCAGCGTAGTGTCCAGAGCATGGAGGCGCTACCAGGAGACAGGCCAGTACATCAGGAGACGTGGAGGAGGCCGTAGGAGGGCAACAACCCAGCAGCAGGACCGCTACCTCCGCCTTTGTGCAAGGAGGAGAAGGAGGAGCACTGCCAGAGCCCTGCAAAATGACCTCCAGCAGGCCACAAATGTGCATGTGTCTGCTCAAACGGTCAGAAACAGACTCCATGAGGGTGGTATGAGGGCCCGACGTCCACAGGTGGGGGTTGTGCTTACAGCCCAACACCGTGCAGGACGTTTGGCATTGGCCAGAGAACACCAAGATTGGCAAATTCGCCACTGGCGCCCTGTGCTTTTCACAGTTGAAAGCAGGTTCACACTGAGCACATGTGACAGACGTGACAGTCTGGAGACGCAGTGGAGAACGTTCTGCTGCCTGCAACATCCTCCAGCATGACCGGTTTGACGGTGGGTCAGTCATGGTGTGGGGTGGCATTTCTTTGGGGGGCCGCACAGCCCTCCATGTGCTCGCCAGAGTTAGCCTGACTGCCATTAGGTACCGAGATGAGATCCTCAGACCCCTTGTGAGACCATGTGCTGGTGCGGTTGGCCCTGGGTTCCTCCTAATGCAAGACAATGCTAGACCTCTTGTGGCTGGAGTGTGTCAGCAGTTCCTGCAAGAGGAAGGCATTGATGCTATGGACTGGCCCGCCCGTTCCCCAGACCTGAATCCAATTGAGCACATCTGGGACATCATGTCTCGCTCCATCCACCAACGCCACGTTGCACCACAGACTGTCCAGGAGTTGGCGGATGCTTTAGTCCAAGTCTGGGAGGAGATCCCTCAGGAGACCATCCGCCACCTCATCAGGAGCATGCCCAGGCGTTGGTCATACAGGCACGTGGAAGCCACACACACTACTGAGCCTCATTTGGACTTGTTTTAAGGACATTACATCAAAGTTGGATCAGCCTGTAGTGTGGTTTCAGCCTGTAGTGTGACTCCAAATCCAGACCTCCATGGGTTGATAAATTTGATTTTCATTGATCATTGTTGTGTGATTTTGTTGTCAGCACATTCAACTATGTAAAGAAAAAAGTATTTAAGAAGAATGTTTCATTCATTCAGATCTAGGATGTGTTATTTAGGTGTTCCCACATTTCAATGTCACATGCACAAGTTCAGTGAAATGCCTTTCTGGCAAACTCCTAAGACATGTAAGCTTCCAATAATTTATTGGGTAAACCAACGTTTCGGCATCACACTGCTGGAGATGCCGTGAAGAAGGCACTGTGATGCCAAAACCAATAAATTGCTGGGAACAATTTTTTTATATCCTACACATCATAATAAGTTTACACTTTATTATATTGTACAGTGTTTTGAAGTGAAAGGATTGACAGTGTTTCCATATTCAGTCACCTTTTTATACCTCCAGTTCATTAACATGTTTTGGGGATATGGTTATTAGGGCTGCACATTTCACACAATGCAACAGTCACCCCTCACCAACCCTGGAGCACTATAGGGTGCAGGCTTTAGCTCTAACCTACTGAAACAATTGATTCAACTAATAAACTGCTCATCAAGTGAAACTTGAACAAAGTGCATTTGAGCATCCCGATAGACAATGAAAAAGTTCATTAATTGAATCAGACGACACAATCTTCTGTATTTCTAGGACAGCAAGAAGTCCGCAGCACAAGGACAGAAACACAGGGCCAAGAGTAAATGTTAAGAGAGATTTTTATTTTACATAAAAAACGGGTGCAAACTTGAGTTGAGTTATTTTGAAGTAGTGTAGTGAAATTTTGGAAAGGTCCCATGACATGTTTCACTTGAGGCCTCTGGGAAGTAGGCATAATATGACAGTCCAACCCCCCCCAACCCCCCCCAAAAAAAGGAATTTAAAAACCTGAAAAAAAACTAGGGTTTTTCAGGATAGGAGCCCTTAACTAGGTTGGTTAAAGCGTTCAAATACATTTTGAAGTAACATTCATGTTTCAACACAATATTCACAATACAATTTTAAGACTTGATTCTTATATTCATAGCTTTGAAACCATTACCAGAGAACACGAGACATAAGCTCTCATAGCACTGTACAAGTTTGCGTTCCACAGCTTTGAAGAGGGTGAAAAGAAAACCAGGCTGAGAAAATAGACTCCAATTTGAACATAAAAACAAAATAAACTTCACATAATTTACTATTAAAAATAATCAGTACAATATTGCAGTCTTGTCTCTAACCACTGGAGGTCTACAGTATATAAGCAACTCAGAAGGTAATGTCAGGAAGTCTTCACTTGAGCAGTATTTGCAGCTTGCACCCTACACAGTTCTGTAGACAAATGCAAGCAACCGTTGTTAAATGGTCCCTCAAACACTGAGAAAGTGCAGAGATTATCTGGAATGACAGTAAGAATGAAAAATGGTCATTAAGGCCCTGGTGGGCCTTGCTCATTTAAGCAGGACAGTATTATTTAAAAGTACACAAAGTATACCAATACAATAACTTTGTGCTTAAAACCAATGAGAAGACCTCAGGTAGAATTAAATCTACCCCTTTATGCAGTATGCAGAAGGCATGAGGATACAACCAGCCAAAGCCATCTGACTCAGTGTCATCTTCTGGTTGCTGATGGAGGGTAAAAAGCCATGCCCCCTCTGCAGCATCTAAATAATTTAGAGAGGACTTCTCATATGTACATGTTACACAAAAGTTGGCAAAACATATATTGATAGTGGTTTCCTTAATAAAAATGAACAATAATAAGAAAACAGGGATGACAAAACAATAACTTTGGTGGTTGGAATCAAGCAAAACAAGCAGGCCTAGAATACTTAATGAAAGAAGCAAATCATCTGTAATCATAAGCAATATTACTATAGTAGAAGCCTCATGTCACCTAAATGCGCCAACACAAAATAATATTTCACTACACAAATGCTGAGATGGTATGGTTGTCACACAAGTATAACATGGCAAATTATTATTATTTTGAATGGCTTTTCAAAATCACTTGCAATGATCCAGCTAACCCACCGAATGGGTCTAAAATGACACCATCTTAAGAGCAGAGAATAGGGCTCATGTCTACAACACGCTAACATTTCAGCGCCCTTGGCAGCAGAGGTCAACAAGCTGGCACTGGGGAGCAAAGACTGAGTGAGAGAGCAAAAAGGAGAAAGGGAATGAGAATGTGCATGTGTGTGGTGAGAGAGTCAGAAATGGCTTTTCTCTGAGGTATACATCTATCCATAGATTATCCCAATACAGTGAGTGACATCTCAAACAAACCCTGCCATTGGAGGGGGTTATGTTAACATGTCATGGAGCAATGGGAATGTAAGGCTTCAAAATGACCCACAGTGGGATCAGACAGCTGTATGGGCAAATATAGAAATATATACTGCCACCAGGGGCGTGTGGAAGTCCTCTGTCCTTTCAAGAAACCCTAGGGTCAGCACCTCCGTGCTGCACCAGCCTCATAGCAAGTCAAAAGTCCTGGTACGAACACTGTCCTTTCTCCCTGTCCTTTAAGTAATCACTAATTAGATATGACTGGACGGGTGAAAGCCATGAGGGAAAAGCCATCACTTTCACCTGTCAAATCATTATTGATCTAACCAGAGGAGGACAGGCTCATTGTAATGGCTGGAATGGAATACATGGAACGGAGTCAAACATGCTGTCTCCATATGTTTGATGCTGTTCCATATATTCCATTCCAGCCCTTAACAATGAGCCCATCCTCCTATAGGACCCCAGCCTCCTCTGGTTAGATCAATAATTACTTCAAGGAAGGGAGGAAGTCCTCAACAGAGTTGAATGAGAGCAAAAGGGAGAAAGGGCGAGAGAAACCTTCAGCCTAAGCCTGAACTTTTACCCACTACACAATTAGCCTGCTGTGGTCAGCATTGATGTCTAAAAGCCTAAATGACATGTGGGTAAATCAATCAATCAATTGACCAATCCATGCATAAAGAACATTGCTCATACGCACATAATTTAGTCCGACAATTGGCATGAGTAAATCCTGACATTCCACTAAGACTCGTCCCATATCTTTCCATTCAAGTACATTTGAAATAACTTAAATCCACACACAGCACACAAAAACTCTTTGTTACTCAAAAATATACAGAACATTTGTTTGTCCATCCATAAAAAGGCAGCTAGGGAGTGGACATGCCAAAGATAAATGTGTCATCATAGGAAAGACTAAAGTCCTCCTGCACACCAGGGGGCATTAGCCAGTGTTAACTTGGGATCCCGCCAAAAGACAAAAAAGTAAAAATAATGAACACTGTGCTTGGGTTTCACGCCTGTGTGTCTGTGTACAAGGGAGTTCAATTCAATAGAAGCATATAAGGAAATTTACAATTCCCCCAGCCTTGCCTCAAGGCCACGAGTTCTTTCCACCATTTCCATAACACACAAATGAAAGTGGATAGTACCTAGATCACGTGTCAAACTCATCCCACGGAGGGCCAAGCGTCTTTGGCGGGTTTTTGCTCCTCCCTGTACTTGAGTGATGAATTAAGGTCACTAATTAATAAGGAACTCCCCTCATCTGGTTGCCTAGGGCTTAATTGAAAGAAAAAAAGAAAAACCAGCAGACACTAGTCCCTCCATGGAATGAGTTTGACACACCTGATCGAGATGGTAGAGAACGAGACCGGCATTCTAACTACAGACAACAGCAGGTGCAGAAGTAGTGCACTCAATCACTGTTTAAATACCTTCCCCCACCAAAAAGCAAGGTCAATCAATGATTACATTTTGTTAAATTACAGTACATCATACATTTTGTTCACATTAACAACAAAACAATATATCGAAACAGACAAGATAACCCTTCAGGAGTCAACACTGGGGTGGGTTGAATATCATTCAAGTTTAGCATTTCACAACCTCAAATGTTTTGACTGCAGAGGCCATTCACTTCCTTTCACTCCGATGACATTACATAGGACACAAAGGAGGTTCCTATATTTTAAATATTCAAATTCTGCTTTCTCAACCATGTCTGCGCTAATATTGATTTAAAGTGAGACACACCACAGTATCATCTCACAAAATGCGACCATTTCCACAGGCTAAATAGTGACCACGTTTACATGCGCACAGTATTCCGGACAGTAGCTCATATTCCGCTTAAGTTCTTATTCGGGATATGCTGTTTACATGCACCTTCGATATCCCGTTCATGAGTATAAACAGAATATTAGTCATTATAGTTAATATGGGTTAAATGGAAAAGTAACTGAAATATGGACACTTACTGTAGGCCTATAACCTCTCACATGTAGCATAATATAATATTAACTCCTGCAGAATTATGGATTTCTTGCAGTACAATGATACAACAAATTATAATTTTGTCTCGGGAACAGGAGTGGAGAAATATGATTTCTTTCTATCAGCATCTCTTGAGAAAATGCTTTGGCGATTGTAATGTGTTATCTTTGACACAGTTATGCCAGAAGACAGTATTTCAAGCACATAAAATATGTACCCAAGAAGAACTGAAGTCTTAACAGAAATGTTTCATAGTTCTCTGCTTTTCATTTCCTTTAAACCGGTCAAACTGATGACATTGGTCATTTTGCTCAGGACCAATCTTTCCACTGTTTTGGAGTTATTGCGTTTTCTCCCGGTCCCTAAACGAAACAGACAACTTTACTGGTGTTAAACTAGATTACGAATGCAGCAGTCAAAGCTGCTGAGGGGAGGACGGCTCATAATAATGGCTGAAACGGAGCTCATGGAATGGCATCAAACCATGTGTTTGACACTTATACCGTTCCAGTCATGACCACGAGCCCATCCTCCCCAATTAAGGTGCCACCAACCTCCTGTGTAATGCATTCATTCTATCGATGTAAGACATTCTGGTGAGCACTACTTTTAGGGCAACAAGTTATGACAGAAGAAAATATGCATGTATCTAACTATAGTTGACAAAGAAATGGCCTAAAAAATGTCCGAAATGATTCAACCTAACAAATGTCGGAAATTATAAGCATAAGTGTCTAAATTAGGGGTGAAAGTAGCCAGCATGCTATACAGTCCAGTGCAGAGTATCAGCAAAATCAATTATTATGGAATTATGATGGATCGAACAGCGCAGATCGCCTTCTCTTTGGAGTGATTTGTTTGACTGATGAAAACATCACAACACCAATGATATGCGCAACTGAGACTGTGCAGACTGCAAAAAACAACAGTAAACAGTTATGAGATGTTTACATGCCACAGTATCCCGTCTAAGATCAGCATATCTCAGGTATCTTATCCTGGTTTCACATAACCGGGACTCAATATTTTTCGGGTTATTGTAAACGGAATTATGGCTGAGTATGTAAAATTATGGCTGTGTATATCTTCAAATGTATTTCCTAACGCCCACATGGTCAGACAGCATTTCAAGGGCCTAAGAAGGCTCAGGGTATTAAATGACCAAAAATATATTTGTTATTTTCATGAAATAAACAGTGATTTATTAGACACAGTGATGATTTCAAATGAAATAGTAAAGACTGCATGGGGGGCTTTAAGTCCAGGTCTTGAAGGTCCACACCGCAGCACTGCAGCTTTTTTTGTTCAGGCCCAGCACTAACAGACATGATTCAAATACTTAAAGGCCCAGTGCAGTCAAAAACATGATTCTTCTGTGTTTTATATACATTTCCACACTGAGGTTGGAATAATACTCTGCCAATAACAGCTCGTTTACAGTTATCCCCTCCCCACTCAGATCACTCTGACAGTCCGAGCAAAAAAATAGCTTGAGAAATTGCTCTTTGTTATGTCTTTCATTTTGACCATTTTAATTTAAAACAATGCCAGTAAGGTACTGAATTGTTACCCAGAACTAATTTGATATGGAGATAAAAAATAAAATGTAAAAAAGGCTGCATTGAAGCTTTAACTTAGTTGACTCAGGTGTGTTAGGGCAGGGCTAGAACATAAATGTGCAACACCAGATGGTACCCCAGGATTGGAGTTGAGAACGGCCGCTCGTTTGGAATCAGACTCGTCAACATGCATGTCTTCTTATTGGCTGGTATGTTGTTGCAGTGACCAGACACCTATCCTGATAGGCTCTAATGAGAGGTGATCTGATTAAGGCATTCCATGTTAAGGCCAGAAGAGGGAGCAGTAGCATCTAAATCAATGGGAGAGCTAAGTCTGTTCTCCTTATCCAAGATTCTGTATACAGACAGACTGGCGGTAGAAGCTGCCCCGAAGTACACATCTGGGATCAGTTCATTCTATCCCAATCCTAGCCTTAAATATTAGGAGGTAAAAAAGCTAAACTGACCCTAGATCAGCATTTGGAAGCAACTTTTCCTTCATCCACACAGAGAAATCTAAGTGTTTGTGGATAACAGGGACCAGTTTAGGGGTACGTGCAATGTTAACTAAAGCAATGCAAAATGCAACTCGTAACTGATCTATTGTCGATAGATTGTCTCCCCCAAAAATGTACAATAGACCAAGGCCTGAAGTTGAAAAGGAGCGAGTGGTTACAAGCAATGATGTGCATTTGCTATAATGAACAGTGCATCAAACACAGGGATCTAGAATTCAAATCATTTTCAGAAATAAATCCCAATCTGGTAACAACTGGTCCTCTGTCCACACACATCCCTTTGGTCACTCACCAACTGCTGTCTTACATTTTTCTTGCTTATCCTTCTAATTAGCACTTTTAGTAGTTTTTAATACAAATATGGAGGTACCAGGCAAATGTAGTAAGTGACTTGTGAGGTGAATAGTACAAGCAGGTTTATTTCCCTGGCAGGGATGCATTAGGAACGTGCTGGTCTTTCGCTGTTCCCTCCTTTTCTACCTTTTCTTTCTGCTTTGACTACTTATGCCCAATCCCAAATAAACCCTTATAGATGTGAAAGAACTGGATGTGTGTTGAGCAATGTGGTGGAAACTACACCTAGCCAACCAGAAGCAAAAGTGGAACTATTAACATACTGCTTACACCGGTCACGTCTTTGCAGATCTATGAGGGGACATGAAGCGGTGTCTCGGCTTGGAGCAAGAGGTTACTTTAGGACTTTGTAGTATTATTTATAAAAATGGGCCATTCTGTGCCATGACAGCCCGAAAATATTTTTGGGACACTTGGATTGTTATGGAAATTCTCATATAGAAACTTCATTTGAAGGAAGGATGTTTGACATGCTTTTTTTTTTTTTTTTAGATAATCATGATGTAAGTAGCAATTCTAGGCCCTTTTTAGACCTATACATGCCTCCTGTAAGATCTTATGATCCATGCACCATACATGACACAGAACATCTTGGTGTCATTATACTCCTTATAGTGTGCTCTAACATATGGACTATGTCTACATTCTGAAATACAATTTTAGATTAGCTCATTTTAGGACATTGTTTGAAACAATATATATACACTCTACAAGTACATCACATTTCCAGAGTAGGCTTTTATAAGCACCACCAACACAGTGAATGGGAAAATGGATTCAAAAGGGAACTCCCTCTGCTGGTGAATTGCTAAATGTGCAATTCTAAAGGAGGGATGTGATTGGTTAATGACCTATAATGTCAACTTCTATATATAAAATGGGTCATACTGCATCTTCCAAAGTACCAGAAAACCACTTTCATTATGATAGAAAAAAATGTGATACAAATGTAAAAAGCATGTCAAACATTCTTCCTTCCAATGAACTTTCTATGTGAGAATTGCAAGAACAATTTGATACTCCCAAAATATGTTCAGGCTGTCCTGATGTGGAATTGCCCTAATATCTCCTATACTTCCAAGACAGTCCAACAGGGCTAACTGGGAGGGGCTGGGTGGCATATGAACCAATTAACCATTAGGACACATTCATACATCCACACATATGTACAGAGATAAATATGCATGAACAAAAAGCAAACAATTAGGGACAGCTTAAGACCTGCTTTTACTGGGGATGTGAGAGTGTTTGGTGAATGGGGAGAGAGAGCACAAGAGAGAGACGTGAGACAGAAAAAATATGGGGTCTATAGACTGCAAGACTGGTCTCCTCAGTCCCTCAAAGAGAGGGAGGGATATTTGACTTTGATCTCCACTTGAGCAAAAGGGAAGAAAAAAAAACTGAGGAAGATTAAGAGATGTTCTCCGGTATCCAGAGGGAGTGTCAGTGGTCAAATTATCAAAGAAAGGTCTCTGTGGCGAAGGTCATTCAGTAGGTCCGGGTCATTAAGAATCGCATATCTCTCGTAATAAAAAGTCTCTCTCCCAACTACAACTGGAAATGCCCCTTAATTAGTTTCCTTAAAACCAAACCCGCTCAGTGACATCGGACAGAGTAGCAGGAGCTCATTTCTGCCGTGGAGTGTTCTTCTTCCGTTTTCGCTTGAAGAAGCAACAGCACCTGAGAGGAAAGGAATGAGAAGAGGGAGAAAAAGACAGTTACTTGGCAATCTACACTGAATATACCAAACAGTAGGAACACCTAAAGAATTGAGGCTGAACATCCTCAATTTGTCAGGGCACGGACTAAAAGGTATCGAAAGCATTCCACTGTGATGCTGGCCCATGTTGACACTAATGTTTCCCACAGTTGTGTCAAATTGGCTGGATGTCCTTTGGGTGGTGGACCAATCTTGATACAAACGGGAAACTGTTGAGCATGAAAAACCCAGCAGCGTTGCAGTTCTTGACAAAAACCAGTGCGCCTGGCACCTTCTACCATACCCCGTTCAAAGGCACTTCGTGTAAATGTTTTGTCTTGCCCATTCACCCTCTGAATGGCACACACACACAATCCATGTATCAATTGTCTCTAGGCTTAAAAATCATTCTTTAACTTGTCTCCTCCCAATCATCTACACTGATAGAAGTGGATTTAGCAAGTGACTACCATAGCTTTCACCTGGATTCACCTGGTCAGTCGGTCATGGAAAGAACAGGTGTCCTCAATGCTTGGTATACTCCGTGTGTATCTCTCACTATTATCCCTTAAGACTCATGTTGCACTCAACTCACAAATTAAAATATTCTAAATGTCAGCTTGTAAACAAACCCAACAGTGACACGTACGGGTTAGAGGTAATAAAGAATGGACGTTGAACATTTAACAGGTATAAGAATGAGTGTGAGAGTGTGACGGTGAAGAAGAAAGCAAACATTCAATGGGGAGGGAATACACCCAGACTCTGTACGCTACCCAGCTGGCCCAAAAACATTTGTCAAGTTCTGCAATTAGATTGTACAAGGACGCAGGTTAATAACTGTAGAACCAACGTTCTAATTCTTTGCGTGCCCTGTAAGAACGCCATTCGCAAATCCGTTCTTGACAGAAAACAAAATCTTTGTGTGGCCCAGGCATTAGTCTTTCCAGTTCACTCAAACTCTCAAAAGCTTTACATTTGAGCTACATAACCATCCTTCAGCTCCTCTCAGTAGTGTGAAAAGGATATTAAATCACATCATGTGAGAGGCCTAAAACCCAATAGGAAAGTAACATAGTAATTTGTTTAATGGAAGGGGTGAAGCCAAGAAACCGACACAGTGCTGGATATGTTGTCTGGTGCTAGTCTGGTCCACTCCCTTTTGAATGGCTGATGTGCATGGGAGCGGAGACTCACCACAGGTTGAGCATTTTCACGCAGCTACAGAGTGTGAGGAGAAAAGACATATTAATACTGTACAGAGAGAGAAAGAGAGGGACAACAACTCAAGATAGTCCTTCTGAAATGTAGAACTGCATGCACATACATACACACGGATTACAGACAAAACTGTGTCCGGGCAATGGATTAAAGGACAATCATAGGGAATAATCAGAATAGGGATATCATCTGTAAATCTACTAGATGACATTGAATGTGAAGTTAGGTATATGGTACTTATTCACTATTTTGAAATGATGATTGAACAGGTAGAACAGATTCTAACTAAACAAGGATGTGGCTTTTTATTTTGAAAGTTTTTGTTTTAGCTAGTTGGTATATTTTCAGAACATTTTAATAACTTTCCCCTCATATTGTAATTGAAACTAACAGAATCAAATTTGGATTTGTTGCAGATGATCAGTTTATCAGGAGATCCCCCATCAAAATCCCATCCGGTCCGAACAGGTTCCATCCACAAGAGACAACTTGTTTGGACTTGATCCTGGCTCAAGCAGTTTGACTTCTTGGATCCAATCCTCTTTGACTGAGCTTCAAACGGGTTGGGATTGGACAATCAGTCAATCTCATGGATTGAGCAAAAGTCATAGTAAAGAAATGACTCCAATGACCACTTGCTGTTGTAAATTGTCTTCCAATACAAATAATAACAAAGTGCTACTGAAAGAGACAGATGACCAAGCGAGAGATGGAGAGAGAGCTAGCTACGACAGAGAGAGCGAGAGAGAGAGAGCTAGCTACGACAGAGAGAGCGAGAGAGAGAGAGCTAGCTACGGAAGAGAGAGCGAGAGAGAGAGAGAGCTAGCAACGACAGAGAGAGCGAGAGAGAAAGAGAGCTAGCTACGACAGACAGAGAGAGACAGAGACAGAGACAGAGACAGAGAGAGAGAGAGAGAGAGAGCTAGCTACGACAGAGAGAGAGAGAGAGCTAGCTACGACAGAGGAGAGAGAGAGCTAGCTACGACAGAGAGAGAGAGAGAGCTAGCTACGACACAGAGAGAGAGAGAGAGAGCTAGCTACGACAGAGAGAGAGAGGGAGAGAGAGCTAGCTACGACAGAGAGAGAGAGAGAGAGAGAGAGCTAGCTACGACAGAGAGAGAGAGAGAGAGAGAGAGCTAGCTACGACAGAGAGAGAGAGAGAGAGCTAGCTACGACAGAGAGAGAGAGAGAGAGCTAGCTACGACAGAGAGAGAGAGAGAGCTAGCTACGACAGAGAGAGAGAGAGAGCTAGCTACGACAGAGAGAGAGAGAGAGCTAGCTACGACAGAGAGAGAGAGAGAGAGAGAGCTAGCTACGACAGAGAGAGAGAGAGAGAGCTAGCTACGACAGAGAGAGAGAGAGCTAGCTACGACAGAGAGAGAGAGAGAGAGAGAGAGAGAGCTAGCTACGACAGAGAGAGCGAGAGAGCTAGCTACGGAAGAGAGAGCGAGAGAGAGAGAGAGCTAGCTACGACAGAGAGAGAGAGAGAGAGAGCGAGCTAGCTACGACAGAGAGAGAGAGAGAGAGAGCGAGCTAGCTACGACAGAGAGAGAGAGAGAGAGAGAGCTAGCTACGACACAGAGAGAGAGAGAGAGAGAGCTAGCTACGACACAGAGAGAGAGAGAGAGAGAGAGAGAGAGAGAGAGCTAGCTACGACAGAGAGAGAGAGAGAGAGCTAGCTACGACAGAGAGAGAGAGAGAGAGAGCTAGCTACGACAGAGAGAGAGAGAGAGCTAGCTACGACAGAGAGAGAGAGAGAGAGAGAGAGAGAGCTAGCTACGACAGAGAGAGAGAGAGAGAGAGAGAGAGAGAGAGAGAGCTAGCTACGACAGAGAGAGAGAGAGAGAGCTAGCTACGACAGAGAGAGAGAGAGAGAGAGCTAGCTACGACAGAGAGAGAGAGAGAGCTAGCTACGACAGAGAGAGAGAGAGAGCTAGCTACGACAGAGAGAGAGAGAGAGCTAGCTACGACAGAGAGAGAGAGAGAGCTAGCTACGACAGAGAGAGAGAGAGAGCTAGCTACGACAGAGAGAGAGAGAGAGCTAGCTACGACAGAGAGAGAGAGAGAGAGAGAGAGAGAGAGAGAGAGAGAGAGCTAGCTACGACAGAGAGAGCGAGAGAGAGAGAGAGCTAGCTACGACAGAGAGAGAGAGAGAGAGAGAGCTAGCAACGACAGAGAGAGCGAGAGAGAGAGAGAGCTAGCTACGACAGAGAGAGAGAGAGAGAGAGAGAGCTAGCTACGACAGAGAGAGAGAGAGAGCTAGCTACGACAGAGAGAGAGAGAGAGCTAGCTACGACAGAGAGAGAGAGAGAGAGAGAGAGAGAGAGAGCTAGCTATGACAGAGAGAGAGAGAGAGAGAGAGAGAGAGAGAGAGAGAGAGAGAGCTAGCTCTAGACCTAGCTAGCTAGGTATATGGTACTTATTCACTATTTTGAAATGATGATTGAACAGGTAGAACAGATTCTTACTAAACAAGGATGTGGCTTTTTATTTTGAAAGTTTTTGTTTTAGCTAGTTGGTATATTTTCAGAACATTTTAATAACTTTCCCCTCATATTGTAATTGAAACTAACAGAATCAAATTTGGATTTGTTGCAGATGATCAGTTTATCAGGAGATCCCCCATCAAAATCCCATCCGGTCCGAACAGGTTCCATCCACAAGAGACAACTTGTTTGGACTTGATCCTGGCTCAAGCAGTTTGACTTCTTGGATCCAATCCTCTTTGACTGAGCTTCAAACGGGTTGGGATTGGACAATCAGTCAATCTCATGGATTGAGCAAAAGTCATAGTAAAGAAATGACTCCAATGACCACTTGCTGTTGTAAATTGTCTTCCAATACAAATAATAACAAAGTGCTACTGAAAGAGACAGATGACCAAGCGAGAGATGGAGAGAGAGCTAGCTACGACAGAGAGAGCGAGAGAGAGAGAGAGCTAGCAACGACAGAGAGAGCGAGAGAGAGCTAGCAACGACAGAGAGAGCGAGAGAGCGAGAGCTAGCTACGACAGAGAGAGAGAGAGAGAGAGAGAGAGAGAGAGAGAGAGAGAGAGAGCTAGCTACGACAGAGAGAGAGAGAGAGAGAGCTAGCTACGAAAGAGAGAGAGAGAGAGCTAGCTACGACAGAGGAGAGAGAGAGCTAGCTACGACAGAGAGAGAGAGAGAGCTAGCTACGACACAGAGAGAGAGAGAGAGAGCTAGCTACGACAGAGAGAGAGAGAGAGAGAGAGAGCTAGCTACGACAGAGAGAGAGAGAGAGCTAGCTACGACAGAGAGAGAGAGAGAGCTAGCTACGACAGAGAGAGAGAGAGAGCTAGCTACGACAGAGAGAGAGAGAGAGCTAGCTACGACAGAGAGAGAGAGAGAGAGAGAGAGAGAGAGAGCTAGCTACGATAGAGAGAGAGAGAGAGAGCTAGCTACGACAGAGAGAGAGCTAGCTACGACAGAGAGAGAGAGACTGTATATATATATATATATATATATATGTATATATAATATGATATTTGTAATGTCTTTACTGTTTTGAAACCTCTGTATGTGTAATGTTTACTGTTAATTTTTGTTGTTTTTCACTTTATATTTTCACTTTGTATGTTGTCTACCTCACTTGCTTTGGCAATGTTAACACATGTTTCCCATGCCAATAAAGCCCTTGAATTGAATTGAATTGAATTGAGAGAGAGAGAGAGCTAGCTACGACAGAGAGAGAGAGAGCTAGCTACGACAGAGAGAGAGAGAGAGCTAGCTACGACAGAGAGAGAGAGAGAGCTAGCTACGACAGAGAGAGAGAGAGAGCTAGCTACGACAGAGAGAGAGAGAGAGAGAGAGAGAGCTAGCTACGACAGAGAGAGCGAGAGAGAGAGAGAGAGCTAGCTACGACAGAGAGAGCGAGAGAGAGAGAGAGAGCTAGCAACGACAGAGAGAGCGAGAGAGAGAGAGAGCTAGCTACGACAGAGAGAGAGAGAGAGAGAGAGAGAGAGAGAGCTAAGCTACGACAGAGAGAGAGAGAGAGAGAGAGAGCTAGCTACGACAGAGAGAGAGAGAGAGAGAGAGAGAGCTAGCTACGACAGAGAGAGAGAGAGAGCTAGCTACGACAGAGAGAGAGAGAGAGAGAGAGAGAGAGAGAGCTAGCTACGACAGAGAGAGAGAGAGAGAGAGAGAGAGAGAGAGAGCTAGCTACGACAGAGAGAGAGAGAGCGAGAGAGAGAGAGAGAGAGAGAGAGAGAGAGAGAGAGAGAGAGAGAGCTAGCTACGACAGAGAGAGAGAGAGAGAGAGCGAGCTAGCTACGACAGAGAGAGAGAGAGAGAGAGAGCTAGCTACGACAGAGAGAGAGAGAGAGAGAGAGAGAGAGAGAGAGAGAGAGAGCTAGCTACGACAGAGAGAGAGAGAGAGAGAGAGAGAGCTAGCTACGACAG